>NC_134826.1:53666208-53966208 GCF_004210375.1 Tachypleus tridentatus | reverse complement strand
TTTGGCTGTTGTTGTTCTTCGTAAGACCCAGCCATTGCTTTCCTTGGTATACTTCTGTAGTTGTTTTCTCATTCATTTTCTTTTTCCCATTTGTAGTAACTTGTTTCTTTTCCAGGTCAGTTGTTTCTTATTTCATATCTGCGTCTGTTGTATCTTGTTTGTCTTCTACTTTGGTTGTATCTTGTTTGTCTTCTACTTTGGTTGTTTCTTGTTTGTGTTCTACTTTGGTTGTATCTTGTTTGTCTTCTACTTTGGTTGTATCTTGTTTGTCTTCTACTTTGATTTATCTTGTTTGTCTTCTACTTTGGTTGTATCTTGTTTGTCTTCTACTTTGGTTGTATCTTGTTTGTCTTCTACTTTGGATGTTTCTTGTTTGTCTTCTACTTTGGTTGTTTCTTGTTTGTCTTCTACTTTGGTTTTTTTCTTGTTTGTCTTCTACTTTGGTTTTTTCTTGTTTGTCTTCTACTTTGGTTGTTTCTTGTTTGTCTTCTACTTTGGTTGTATCTTGTTTGTCTTCTACTTTGGATGTTTCTTGTTTGTCTTCTACTTTGGTTTTTTCTTGTTTGTCTTCTACTTTGGTTGTTTCTTGTTTCTTTACTACTTTTTTCGTCTCTTCTTCTACCTCCATGTTATTCGCTTCATTTTCTAGAACTTTCTCTACCATATCTTACACGACTTCTTCCACTACTTTCTCTACTTGATCTTTCTCCTCACCCGATTTAAGGGCTGCAGCGAAAGATTTACTTTTACACAATTTGTGTAGGTGGTCTCCTCCACATTATTTACACCCTTATTTTACAATCACTGGGTGAGTGACCGACTCCGTCGCACTTAGGGCATACAATGGCTGTACAGTCGGCCGCTAAGTGGCCTTCTTCTTGGCATTTTGCACACAACCTTTTCATTCCAGGGTAATTTGCCATTACCCTGAACTGGCCGATGTACGAAAAGTTGGGTATCGAGATCGACATGTTGATCCGTACCCTTCTGGCACCATTGATAACTGTCGTGTTCACGTGGGTTTCCCTTATCACATTCAACACTTTTCTGTAGCTCATTAGGGAGCTGGCTAGATATTCGTTAGGAACTTCATGTGGAAGGTTTCTAATTCTTACCACGGTTACATTAGATCTGGCTGGGATATACTTGTATTCTTTACCTATAAAAGTAAAAAAACAAAAAACGATACTTAAAGCTTTTACTGTAACGTTGAACGATGAGAAAGCACAACATATCTTCTACCTTCCTAATGGCTACAGGCACTCAACCGTTTCGAGGCCTAACTTTTCCTCTACCACGTTGATAACATCATGCGGTAGAGCTCCTTCAGGAATATCGGTATACTCCGAATTCCTTCTATTAATTTTCAGGCCCGGCATGACGAAGCGTATTAAAGCGTGCGACTCGTAATCTGAGGGTCGCTGGCTCGCTTCCCCATCGCGCCAAACATGCTCGCCCTTTCAGCCGTGGAGGCGTTATAATGTGATGGTCAGTCCCACTATTCGTTGGTAAAAGAGTAGCCTCAGAGTTGGCGGTAGGTGGTGATGACTAGCTGCCTTCCCTCTAGTCCCTCTACTATGACTAGTCGAGTGGTATTCACCCATAATCCAAGTTCGAGTTGATTTATAATTATCAATGACAGTTTATTCAACGTATAAGGTAAAAATGGTAAAATATTCAACACCTACAGTGGGGATTATCAATGTACGTTCGAAACTGTGTCTTTACAAATATCGTCGGTGATGTACACGCAACTGATGGCACCTTGACTGCTGACATATACAGCACATACTGATCCCACTTCATCAAGAACACATCTCATCAAGCGTGGACTTATTTTCCAGTAAGACGATAATTCTAAATAATATGCTGAGAGTAAATTGAAACAGGATGGCTTGACCTTCAAATAGTTCTAATATAAACATTCCTGAGTCTGTATTACATATTTAAAAATGTGAAGGTCACAATGTGATGAAGCTGATTGAATGAATTGTGGGAAGTAATACAGAACATCTGGATTGTTTGATTGTTTTGGAGTTTCGCACAAAGCTACTCGAGGGCTATCTGTGCTAGCCGTCCCTAATTTAGCAATGTAAGACAAGAGGGAAGGCAGCTAATCATCACCACTCACCGCCAACTCTTGGGCTACTCTTTTACCAACGAATAGTGGGATTGACCATCACATTATAACGCCCCCACGGCTGAAAGGGCGAGCATGTTTGGCGCAACCGGGATGCGAACCAACGACCCTCAGATTACGAGTCGCACGCCCCAACACGCTTGGCCATGCCGGGCCCCAGGACATCTGGAACAATATTCTAAAGTCGTACATTGATAAATTAAATAAAAAAAATAAAGCGTAGTTTTCTGTGTAAAGCAAGTGACTTTATGGAACACATCAATGTACTGTACAACTTATTGTCTTTTCTCGTGTCTTCTGTGATGTTTCGTACCTCCTGGTCTGTGTTATATAATGGTTCTGACTTCTGTATGCGTGCTTCTTACGTGTTTTTACAATTAGCTTCAATACTATTTATGTATTTGTAAAGTGTATTACACCTACCTCAATGTAACCTCAGAGACGTTCCTGTTTTAATAACAAAATAGCAACCAGAACATTGAGAACACAAACAGAAGAGGTCTTGAATACGGAAAACCAAATACTAGCAACACGGTAATGTAATTCTACCATTTTTATGGAATCGTATTTAAGGTTTCAAATATATATTGAAGTCGAATAATTGTATTTGCTTTAGCACAAAGCCACATTGGGCTTTCTGCTGTTTTCATCGTTGATAAATGGAACTCGAATTTATGTGTTCTAACTTCATAAAATTACCGCTAACTCTTCAGGTGACATATTTCTCTCAAATGAAATTAACTTACCTTCCTTTCCTTTGACACCATATCAGTATTAAACATATTATTTACCATATCTTATGTTTACATTTATTTACAATACATTATCTGTTATTTCAAATTATCTGTAAACTTGAACTAGTGTTACCAATCTAAACTAAAATGCATATTAACCAATTGATAAATAAATTAATGTTATAATCTATAGTATTGAGGATATAAATAGAAATGTGTAATTTAATAATTTTAATCCAAGAAATATCAAACATGTATTTATCGAGTCGCGAAGATTTACTCGAGTGTGGGTCGTGTTTGCTTTTATTGTACGTTTGTCATTAATGACAAAAATATACAATGGTATCGAAGCCCGAATTTTATTGTTATAAGTCAACAAACCTGTAACTGTACTACGTCGATACAAATTACATCCCTAAAATGCAAGGTTCTTATGGGGTTGGACGTAGCAAACAATACAAACAGAAAGGGAAAGTAAACAGATAAACATGAAATTCTAAGAGTTCCTTATAGCGAAGGTTGGTGAAAAGATGAAAAATAACTTTATATTTTAAACACGAACTGTACTACATAATAAATTATCTTTTATTTTAAACTGTTAATGTTCATAACATGCAAGGATATTCATATCCATCAGTATCAGTTATGAATCTCTTCAATATTATTTTAATATATGTACATAGTGTACCTATAAATTATAATATCAATCTATTCAGAATATTATATCTAAATAAATAACTCACACGACAACAATACATTAAACTTTTTTTTAAATGTAATTTTGTACCATACTATTATTTTGTTGACACAAACATTCAATTTTTTGTATTATACATCTTAGGTTTATTAAATAAGTCATTTAGTTTATATTAAATATTCCCAGCTCTTTAAGTAAGCGGTTTAATTACGGAACAGTTACCCAACTGGCTATTTGTATTTTGTCAACCGCAAGGAATCGAAATATGGATCTTATAATTGTAAACACATAAACTTACCGCTGATCTGCCACGTGTTTCACTAGAATGGATATTTTCTTCTAAGTGAAAGATATAGAAAGGTATATCTTCACCCTTTCCACTGTGGGCATTCGAGTCCTGGATTGTAACAATGTAAGCACCTAAATATACCTATCATATCACACTCCAGGTGACCTCAAATATTACAAAAACACAATTTTCTTATTCTATGCAACATGTTTGCATTCTATGTTTCCTGTTAGGTTTATATTAGTCATATTGAACTCGTTACAGTAGAATGTGGAAGACCGCAGTTCGTGTTTAACTATCGGCACAAAAATGTGCTACGCTCTTTAAACTCTGGGTGTATTATAGGTGTTATTGTGAAATTCCATTACTTGGTCTCAGTAACTCAAAAGCTGGCAGTGTGTAGTATTGTTCAGTGCTTTTTTTATATAGCGCAGATAGCCATCGCGTAAATATGGGAGAAATACAAAAAAAAAACAGCACCTGGTTAAATATTATAAAAGGAAACTGTGATATTACTAAAGAGGTTAAAATAGTTAATTATATGGTTAATGCTGTCAGACGTTTCACTTTTAATAATTGTTTGTATTATTACTTAAATTAATTTCTAAATTTGTTTATTAGACATTCAGATGTCTGAATCCACTGTACTCATGAACGACCGAGAACAGGACAAGAAAATAAAAAATATTTCCACTGGAGCATCAGAAACCGGTGAATCTCCGTTTCGAAACTTCAAGTTTCCTTATATTGGAATCGTCCTAGCTATGGCTTGTCCAGTCATTTACGCTACACAGTCTGTTTTTTTCAAAATGATACCACACCTATCTAAAGAATCCATTTTATTTTACCGGGAGATATATATGGTTACTATAACCTGTCCTTTGGTCATTCACAGTGGGCAGTCAATTTTCTCGGACAGTTTGAATAATTTTCTGTTCTTAGTCCTTAGAGGAACTATGAGCACAGGAGCATCGGTTCTGATGTACAATTCATTGAACTTTCTACCACTAGGTAACGCCACTTGCTTAATTATGACTGAAAGTGTATTAACAACAATATTTGCATACATAATACTTCGGGAAAAAGTTCATTTGATGGATTTACTAGCCATCGCATTATCTATGACAGGAATCATTCTCGTATGTCGTCCACCATTTATATTTGACAATGAAAACAACGTGAACACCAGTAACCAGGTTATAGGTTCCTTAATGGCTCTTGGTAGTTCCGTCTTTAACGCCCCGTCACAGGTAATTACAAGGAAAATTATGTATATTCACTACAGTGTTGTGATATTCCAGTATTCTCTTCTACAAATTATATTGTTAGGTATCTATATGTTTACACGAGCTGAAAATATACTTTCCGAGTGTGGAACAACTTCTTGTTATGTACTTGCCATTGGTATTACCAGTTTTCTATGTCAGTATTTTATCATTAACGCCCTCTTTGTGGAAGATGCCGGGTGTGTTTCGTTAATTCTTCGTTCATTCCAGATAGCTTTGGCTTTCATCTATCAGGTCGTCTTACTTGGTGAAGTGCTCACTTTGCTCAGTGGGTTAGGGGCAGTTTTCATTACGTCCGCAGTTGTGATAAAGGCGAGGAAATATACGCACGGCACCTCTCTCTCTCTCTCTCCTATGTACCAGAAGGACCCGGCATGGCCAGGTGGTTAAAGTACTAGACTCTTAATCTGAGGGTCAAAAGTTCGAATCCCCATCGCACCAAACATGCTCTCCCTTTCAGCCGTGGAATCGTTATAATGTGACAGCCAATCCCACTTTTGTTGGTAAAAGAGTTTCTCAAGAGTTACACTGCTAAATAAGGGACAGCTAGCGCAAATAGCCCTTGAATAGCTTTGCGAGAGATTAAAAAGAAATCAAGAGTAAGCAGAAGAAGGACGAGTTTTTAATGAAAAACCTCTAACCTTCCTTTTGAGTGAGTTATCTTCATTTATCTTGGCGAAAGAGCACTAACAAATAGGAACTGTAAAACGTGATGTTTCTGTGAGCAACAGGCTTACGTAACCTTACCTAAAATTTACCTGTCATTTTCACTTTTTCCACGTCATCTTCCCACAGATGTTTGCTCTAAGCACTATAAAGGCCTGGGTGAACAAGATAGCTCTTTGTCACCCAGAACCCTGTGCTAGAGGAACTATTACGTTTTATTATTTTATGTACTACATTTGCTAATGATATCAATGTTTTAACTTTACGTGTTGGCCTTGCCGTTGGAACTCGGCTGTAGTCTACATCGATTTCTGCTCGGAATTTAAACTCTCACCTATGTTGAGCGACTTCGAATTGTTACTCCGGGTCATCAAGTTTGTGTGGTCGCCATACTCCAAGTCAGTACTTGACCCTGTAGGTCTTTCCTTTCTCAAAGAGTAGGCTTCCTTCACTAACCTGAGAATTCCGGATTCACCTCCTTGTACCCAACACCCGCCAGTATGACGAACCATCAACTCAACAGCTAACTGTAGCATTCCTTTGTCGTAGTTGCCTCTTGATTTTCTGTCGTGTTGTTATCTTGTTGTACACATTTGGGGAACACGATACACAACTTCACATGTGTAGTCAAAGTCACTATTTTTACGGTCCATTAGCCATTTGTCCAAGCACCTACACATGTGAAGTACACAAACACACTCGCTGACCAGGTTTGCACCTACAACGTTGGCTGGTCCGCCGTGGTTCCCTCTTCCGTCGTCCACTTGAAGTCACCGTGTGATGCTTGCTTTGACATAGTGAATTTTAAAATATCAGGACTGTAGCGTAACTTATCAAGCCCGTATGGAAAATATCAGATATCTTCCGTCAATATACTTTAACGTATGCACAGTCATAGAAAGCATGCTTTGTTGTTTCTATGGATTGGCAGTACGGACATTTGTTTGACTTCATAACTTTCTGTTTGTTTAATCTTTCTTTTGTACTCACTATCTCATGTGCTATTTTATAGTTTAGATCTCTTCTTTTGTTTTCGATTTTCCTGTTGCTTGTTGTAGTCCATGCTGTCTTCCAGTTTATATGTGAATATTGATTTACTATTTTGGCTTGGATTTTGTCTGTTAGATTTTCATCTTTACTGTTGACAGTTTATATAGTTCAATTGTTGGGTTTTTCTTTGTCACCTTTTTTGTTTCTGTTATCAATTTTTTTAGGTACGCTGGTGGAATTTCTGCTCGTAGTGCTTGAGGTTTTTGTTTTATTTACGTAAAATTTGGCGTTGAAATCAACTGTGTAGTTATGGAAAAGAGCACAGTTGTGTTCAAACCCCATAATTTTACACTTGTTCTGGATAGTAACTGCTGTCAGGTAGTTGTCCAACTTGGGTAGACCTAGGCCTCCTTCATTGGTCGGGAGATTGACTATTTCTCGTGACAGACGTTCTCTTTTGGAGTTCCATATAAAACTGTATGTTATTCCATTTATTTTCTTGATTTCCGTCTCTGGAGGCGGAAGTGTTCTGCCTAGATATATGACACTTAGATATATAACTTGTTTTATGGCTTGTGCTTTAGCTTGATAGGACAGTTCTTTCCAGTTTTCTATTTTTTCCTCTATTTCTGTAACTTTGACTTTCCAGTTGTGGGCTATTGGATCGTATGGATCCAGCCATGTTCCTAAAATTTTAATGGGACTTTTGTCCAGCTATTGTTAGATGGGGAGTCATTATTGATTCTCCATCTACCCAGATAGAAACCTTTGGACTTTTCTTTATTTATTCTTGTACTACAAGAATGTCAGCTCTATTTCTCTTCATCATATCTATTACGATCTGTTGTTTTAAGGTTTTCAGTAAACCTTGAGTGTTTAAAGTTATTATTTTTAGTTACATTGTACATTTATATATATTTTATAATAAAACATGGAGTGAGAAATAGATTAAAGAGAAAAGGAAGGAAATTAGAGATACTTACAATTTAAAGTTTAACTCTGAGGCTCCTACAACTACGTAATGAATTACCTACTTACATTTCTCTGTATTTCTTGGTACTCTTGTAGGTCGATGTTGCTGAACTTGATCTTTTCGTCTTATTTTCTTCTTCCATTCCTTCCTCGCTGTCCGAAGATAACTCTGACAGAAGGTCTTTGGCTAGTAGTTCGATTCCTGGTCTACTTTGTTTGTATTTTCTATTGTCTTTTTTGGCTGTTGTTGTTCTTCGTAAGACCCAGCCATTGCTTTCCTTGGTATACTTCTGTAGTTGTTTTCTCATTCATTTTCTTTTTCCCATTTGTAGTAACTTGTTTCTTTTCCAGGTCAGTTGTTTCTTATTTCATATCTGCGTCTGTTGTATCTTGTTTGTCTTCTACTTTGGTTGTATCTTGTTTGTCTTCTACTTTGGTTGTTTCTTGTTTGTGTTCTACTTTGGTTGTATCTTGTTTGTCTTCTACTTTGGTTGTATCTTGTTTGTCTTCTACTTTGATTTATCTTGTTTGTCTTCTACTTTGGTTGTATCTTGTTTGTCTTCTACTTTGGTTGTATCTTGTTTGTCTTCTACTTTGGATGTTTCTTGTTTGTCTTCTACTTTGGTTGTTTCTTGTTTGTCTTCTACTTTGGTTTTTTTCTTGTTTGTCTTCTACTTTGGTTTTTTCTTGTTTGTCTTCTACTTTGGTTGTTTCTTGTTTGTCTTCTACTTTGGTTGTATCTTGTTTGTCTTCTACTTTGGATGTTTCTTGTTTGTCTTCTACTTTGGTTTTTTCTTGTTTGTCTTCTACTTTGGTTGTTTCTTGTTTCTTTACTACTTTTTTCGTCTCTTCTTCTACCTCCATGTTATTCGCTTCATTTTCTAGAACTTTCTCTACCATATCTTACACGACTTCTTCCACTACTTTCTCTACTTGATCTTTCTCCTCACCCGATTTAAGGGCTGCAGCGAAAGATTTACTTTTACACAATTTGTGTAGGTGGTCTCCTCCACATTATTTACACCCTTATTTTACAATCACTGGGTGAGTGACCGACTCCGTCGCACTTAGGGCATACAATGGCTGTACAGTCGGCCGCTAAGTGGCCTTCTTCTTGGCATTTTGCACACAACCTTTTCATTCCAGGGTAATTTGCCATTACCCTGAACTGGCCGATGTACGAAAAGTTGGGTATCGAGATCGACATGTTGATCCGTACCCTTCTGGCACCATTGATAACTGTCGTGTTCACGTGGGTTTCCCTTATCACATTCAACACTTTTCTGTAGCTCATTAGGGAGCTGGCTAGATATTCGTTAGGAACTTCATGTGGAAGGTTTCTAATTCTTACCACGGTTACATTAGAGCTGGCTGGGATATACTTGTATTCTTTACCTATAAAAGTAAAAAAACAAAAAACGATACTTAAAGCTTTTACTGTAATGTTGAACGATGAGAAAGCACAACATATCTTCTACCTTCCTAATGGCTACAGGCACTCAACCGTTTCGAGGCCTAACTTTTCCTCTACCACGTTGATAACATCATGCGGTAGAGCTCCTTCAGGAATATCGGTATACTCCGAATTCCTTCTATTAATTTTCAGGCCCGGCATGACGAAGCGTATTAAAGCGTGCGACTCGTAATCTGAGGGTCGCTGGCTCGCTTCCCCATCGCGCCAAACATGCTCGCCCTTTCAGCCGTGGAGGCGTTATAATGTGATGGTCAGTCCCACTATTCGTTGGTAAAAGAGTAGCCTCAGAGTTGGCGGTAGGTGGTGATGACTAGCTGCCTTCCCTCTAGTCCATCTACTATGACTAGTCGAGTGGTATTCACCCATAATCCAAGTTCGAGTTGATTTATAATTATCAATGACAGTTTATTCAACGTACAAGGTAAAAATGGTAAAATATTCAACACCTACAGTGGGGATTATCAATGTACGTTCGAAACTGTGTCTTTACAAATATCGTCGGTGATGTACACGCAACTGATGGCACCTTGACTGCTGACATATACAGCACATACTGATCCCACTTCATCAAGAACACATCTCATCAAGCGTGGACTTATTTTCCAGTAAGACGATAATTCTAAATAATATGCTGAGAGTAAATTGAAACAGGATGGCTTGACCTTCAAATAGTTCTAATATAAACATTCCTGAGTCTGTATTACATATTTAAAAAATGTGAAGGTCACAATGTGATGAAGCTGATTGAATGAATTGTGGGAAGTAATACAGAACATCTGGATTGTTTGATTGTTTTTTGGAGTTTCGCACAAAGCTACTCGAGGGCTATCTGTGCTAGCCGTCCCTAATTTAGCAATGTAAGACAAGAGGGAAGGCAGCTAATCATCACCACTCACCGCCAACTCTTGGGCTACTCTTTTACCAACGAATAGTGGGATTGACCATCACATTATAACGCCCCCACGGCTGAAAGGGCGAGCATGTTTGGCGCAACCGGGATGCGAACCAACGACCCTCAGATTACGAGTCGCACGCCCCAACACGCTTGGCCATGCCGGGCCCCAGGACATCTGGAACAATATTCTAAAGTCGTACATTGATAAATTAAATAAAAAAAATAAAGCGTAGTTTTCTGTGTAAAGCAAGTGACTTTATGGAACACATCAATGTACTGTACAACTTATTGTCTTTTCTCGTGTCTTCTGTGATGTTTCGTACCTCCTGGTCTGTGTTATATAATGGTTCTGACTTCTGTATGCGTGCTTCTTACGTGTTTTTACAATTAGCTTCAATACTATTTATGTATTTGTAAAGTGTATTACACCTACCTCAATGTAACCTCAGAGACGTTCCTGTTTTAATAACAAAATAGCAACCAGAACATTGAGAACACAAACAGAAGAGGTCTTGAATACGGAAAACCAAATACTAGCAACACGGTAATGTAATTCTACCATTTTTATGGAATCGTATTTAAGGTTTCAAATATATATTGAAGTCGAATAATTGTATTTGCTTTAGCACAAAGCCACATTGGGCTTTCTGCTGTTTTCATCGTTGATAAATGGAACTCGAATTTATGTGTTCTAACTTCATAAAATTACCGCTAACTCTTCAGGTGACATATTTCTCTCAAATGAAATTAACTTACCTTCCTTTCCTTTGACACCATATCAGTATTAAACATATTATTTACCATATCTTATGTTTACATTTATTTACAATACATTATCTGTTATTTCAAATTATCTGTAAACTTGAACTAGTGTTACCAATCTAAACTAAAATGCATATTAACCAATTGATAAATAAATTAATGTTATAATCTATAGTATTGAGGATATAAATAGAAATGTGTAATTTAATAATTTTAATCCAAGAAATATCAAACATGTATTTATCGAGTCGCGAAGATTTACTCGAGTGTGGGTCGTGTTTGCTTTTATTGTACGTTTGTCATTAATGACAAAAATATACAATGGTATCGAAGCCCGAATTTTATTGTTATAAGTCAACAAACCTGTAACTGTACTACGTCGATACAAATTACATCCCTAAAATGCAAGGTTCTTATGGGGTTGGACGTAGCAAACAATACAAACAGAAAGGGAAAGTAAACAGATAAACATGAAATTCTAAGAGTTCCTTATAGCGAAGGTTGGTGAAAAGATGAAAAATAACTTTATATTTTAAACACGAACTGTACTACATAATAAATTATCTTTTATTTTAAACTGTTAATGTTCATAACATGCAAGGATATTCATATCCATCAGTATCAGTTATGAATCTCTTCAATATTATTTTAATATATGTACATAGTGTACCTATAAATTATAATATCAATCTATTCAGAATATTATATCTAAATAAATAACTCACACGACAACAATACATTAAACTTTTTTTAAATGTAATTTTGTACCATACTATTATTTTGTTGACACAAACATTCAATTTTTTTTGTATTATACATCTTAGGTTTATTAAATAAGTCATTTAGTTTATATTAAATATTCCCAGCTCTTTAAGTAAGCGGTTTAATTACGGAACAGTTACCCAACTGGCTATTTGTATTTTGTCAACCGCAAGGAATCGAAATATGGATCTTATAATTGTAAACACATAAACTTACCGCTGATCTGCCACGTGTTTCACTAGAATGGATATTTTCTTCTAAGTGAAAGATATAGAAAGGTATATCTTCACCCTTTCCACTGTGGGCATTCGAGTCCTGGATTGTAACAATGTAAGCACCTAAATATACCTATCATATCACACTCCAGGTGACCTCAAATATTACAAAAACACAATTTTCTTATTCTATGCAACATGTTTGCATTCTATGTTTCCTGTTAGGTTTATATTAGTCATATTGAACTCGTTACAGTAGAATGTGGAAGACCGCAGTTCGTGTTTAACTATCGGCACAAAAATGTGCTACGCTCTTTAAACTCTGGGTGTATTATAGGTGTTATTGTGAAATTCCATTACTTGGTCTCAGTAACTCAAAAGCTGGCAGTGTGTAGTATTGTTCAGTGCTTTTTTTATATAGCGCAGATAGCCATCGCGTAAATATGGGAGAAATACAAAAAAAAAACAGCACCTGGTTAAATATTATAAAAGGAAACTGTGATATTACTAAAGAGGTTAAAATAGTTAATTATATGGTTAATGCTGTCAGACGTTTCACTTTTAATAATTGTTTGTATTATTACTTAAATTAATTTCTAAATTTGTTTATTAGACATTCAGATGTCTGAATCCACTGTACTCATGAACGACCGAGAACAGGACAAGAAAATAAAAAATATTTCCACTGGAGCATCAGAAACCGGTGAATCTCCGTTTCGAAACTTCAAGTTTCCTTATATTGGAATCGTCCTAGCTATGGCTTGTCCAGTCATTTACGCTACACAGTCTGTTTTTTTTCAAAATGATACCACACCTATCTAAAGAATCCATTTTATTTTACCGGGAGATATATATGGTTACTATAACCTGTCCTTTGGTCATTCACAGTGGGCAGTCAATTTTCTCGGACAGTTTGAATAATTTTCTGTTCTTAGTCCTTAGAGGAACTATGAGCACAGGAGCATCGGTTCTGATGTACAATTCATTGAACTTTCTACCACTAGGTAACGCCACTTGCTTAATTATGACTGAAAGTGTATTAACAACAATATTTGCATACATAATACTTCGGGAAAAAGTTCATTTGATGGATTTACTAGCCATCGCATTATCTATGACAGGAATCATTCTCGTATGTCGTCCACCATTTATATTTGACAATGAAAACAACGTGAACACCAGTAACCAGGTTATAGGTTCCTTAATGGCTCTTGGTAGTTCCGTCTTTAACGCCCTGTCACAGGTAATTACAAGGAAAATTATGTATATTCACTACAGTGTTGTGATATTCCAGTATTCTCTTCTACAAATTATATTGTTAGGTATCTATATGTTTACACGAGCTGAAAATATACTTTCCGAGTGTGGAACAACTTCTTGTTATGTACTTGCCATTGGTATTACCAGTTTTCTATGTCAGTATTTTATCATTAACGCCCTCTTTGTGGAAGATGCCGGGTGTGTTTCGTTAATTCTTCGTTCATTCCAGATAGCTTTGGCTTTCATCTATCAGGTCGTCTTACTTGGTGAAGTGCTCACTTTGCTCAGTGGGTTAGGGGCAGTTTTCATTACGTCCGCAGTTGTGATAAAGGCCTGTTTGAAGTGGTATACTGAAAACCCTACAAAGATAATCAGAATTTTAGGAAAAGTAAAGTTAAGATACCTCATCCTCAAGATTCAGTCCTTTAAATTATCTATTAATTAAACGTCGAATGAAACAGAATAATACTGTTAGCAAAGTTGGTCAATTTCGCAAGATTATATAATATGATATGGTGTTTGGTATATGTAACCTGTCAATATAACCAATAATGTTTAATTAACATAATGCAAGTGTACTGTTATTATGAAATTACTATCTTCTTATGCATACTTTAAGTTTTCAGTTACTGTTATATTTTAAGATTGAATGTACCTTTCACTTATCGTTTTATTTAATAATACAATGTTGAATACTTCCTATCGACTAATGATTTCATTTCACGTGTATGTTTTGGTTTCGTAATTTCCTAGGAGAACAGAAAAATTGATAAATATATCTTTAGGAAAACCCTTTTTTTGTGTGCATTACAAGGTCGAGAATTGAAATTACTAATTTTTTCAAACAAATTGTCTTTGGACGATTAAGCCTTAAGTAGTAAGATGGATCTGAACCATTCATTAGACGTGGTATCTGCTATTATATTGCCAAACTATTAGATTGTCCAACTATTAAAATACCATTAAAATGATATCATCCACTATCTTCATGTCAGCCGTGAAACAAGTGATCCAAGGAGCTAGACGTTTATGTGGTCCTTGTTGTTTCTTTCAATATCAAATGTTTTAATTTAAAGATGTTTAAGATTCTTCTACGATTGGTTTGTAAGCCTAAAAAGTAGTTGTAATATGTTGAATCATCTAATCTTTGATCAAGTGCGCGCAAAAAAAAATTTAGAGGACTTATCATGACAAATATTTTTCGTTCGGAAAAGAAAACTGTCAAAGTTGTAACTACAAAAAAACACAAAACAACAATAAAATAAACACTATCATGATAAGTGGCGCCACCGTGAAAATAAATTCTAACAAAGACCCATGGAGACTAAACACACATCTTACCATAGTAATAACTTTATTTGTTTCTGAAAAGATTAATATGAATATGTAAAGAGGTAAGGGTAGGATGAACGGGCACACAAACGCTGGATAATTATCCATACTCTATGCTCACGGGTCGTTCGAGATAAATCTGATTCGTGTAACAACGTATATAATGTAGTCGAAACTCTCTGAGGCTCGTTTCACACTTCATTGTGATAAGTAGGTCTGTAACTAGTTTTAGGACTATAGTTTTGTAAGGTATCAATGACAGGTAAAAAGGCCACCAATGTGACAACAGATCTATATAGCAATTCATTAAATATAATTATTTTCAAAAGATTATACTCAGATTTGATTAGAATTATCGTGGACATCCTCTTCACTCGCATGGTTACGATTTTAATTATTTCATTTTGAGGTCAGGCGAGGTGTTTTTGTCAGTCCTTGGTTATGTGAACTTAAAATCTTAGTAGCGTCCTCTCCTAGAAACTGGGCCCGGCATGGCCAATCGTGTTAAGGCGTGTAACTCGTAATCTGAGGGTCGCGGGTTCGCATTGCCGTCGCGCCAAACATGCTCGTCCTTTCAGTCGTGGGGGCGTTATAAAGTTACGGTCAATCCCACTATTCGTTGGTAAAAGAGTAGCCCAAGAGTTGGCGGTGGGTGGTGATGACTAGCTGCCTTCCCTCTAGTTTTACATTGCTAAATCAGGGACGGCTAGCACAGATAGCCCTCGAGTAACTTTGTGCGAAATTCAAAAAGCAAAAACATCCTAGAAACTGTGCTGTATGAAATTTGAATTTGCGTCACGGTCACCTTGACTTCAAAGCGGGCTACAAACCATAAACATGATAGATTTTCATGAGACACTTGCGACTTTCTTTGGGAGAATGCATATTTAGCATGACGTTAACATAAGGCGACGGATACTGAAAGTACGATAATTAAGGACATACGTTTCTTACTTTGTGGCAGATCATAACTCGTTGTCACGTAGTTTCTCAACAGCACCGTTACAGGTACACAACCTTTTACATGTAAATATATATTGCATATCCTAAGTTTTACGTTTTTCTTGCTCGTGAGGTTTAACACATGAATCAACAATCTATATAGTTGTTTGAATCGTAATGAACCCTTGTACAATTTATGAAACAGTGTTGTAAAACGAGCGTACCACAACCGTAGTCCTTCAAAATCAATTTTGGTTAAAACAGTAATTTGTAGGAAACTGCTAAGGTTCATCTCTAAAATTTGGGTTTCAAGTCTCACAATCACAATATACATCGATTAAGCCAGCACAGTTGATAATACCATCAAATAGTTAGCACAAACAATGTTCTAAATACCAATTACATGACCTGTCATTTGTTTGAAATGCGTGTACACTGGGCCTACTACAACCTTTTATATCTATGTAAATCAAAGTAATGACATATCTATACACGATACCTAAAATAAAATTGCGTAGTTATATTTGTAAATAGAGCGTAGTGAAATGAATGACATATTCTTAGACTAGTTAAGTAGATTCTGGTTGTTAACATGTAGTCATGGCACTTTAGTCTTCTCAGTTTATCCTTTCAAAGATAACACAGGACTATATTTTAAAATATTGAATACAAACGTTCAGAAAAAACGTCATTTTACTGTAAATGCTAGTGGGCTGATAAAGCGACACGACATTTCTGTCGTACCCGGTTATTTACAAGATAATAACATTGTGATGAAGGAAAGTTACATTTCAGTGTTCTAGATTTTAATAATTATTAATATTATTAAAAGGTTTAAAAGACGATCGAACTATTCAAAATCTCTTAATGTTTTTAATGAAAACAATTCTTATTCAACTTCACTTCATAACAAACAGTATCTTTTTGTATCAATACGTACGACAGCTATTGAAGTATTTAAAAAACGGATACAACAACGAACTATCGACAGTCAATTCGCTGGAGAGAGCGTTACATTTTATCTCATCCAACCGAACGAATGTGAAAATTAATCACATGACGTCATCACATAGAAACAAGTATTTCTCCCATAATGCTATGCGTGATGAGTATTTAATAGGTAACACACGATTATGTGAATATGACAATAAACACGGATCATTTTATTGTTGATGTGTACAACCCACGATATCAAATACACGCATCTTTAAATAGCTAAACGCAAAAACGTTATAATACGGGATTATTACATAATAAATTGAGACAGAAATTATTTAACTAAAGAAATTTGATCACGAGTTCTTTTCTTTGTTTTTGACCAAATTCCCCACACAAAGGAAGGACGCTAAAGACAATAACAACTTAATAACATTCGTTAACAAACTACACGGGTCGTTTAGAATGATTTTATGACACAATATACAAAAACTACACTTTAAAATAAACTTTTGAAATAACTACATTTAATATCTTTATACATACCAGGCTGAAGCTTTCTAAACCATACATATATTTAAGTGGATCTCTGTCTATTAACCAGTTAAACCAGATCTCACCATGAGAGAAACATTTACTAAAATTGTTATATGATGCAGTTGTTCATTTAAATGGTCACACTGTCATCTTATCAACTTGTTCAAAAATCATCTACATATTTTTTATAAAAGTGTTTATAATATGAATTTATAATTTTTATTTTAATAAGATCCTTAAACCTTTCTCAATTCTTCCAGATAGTTTTATTACTACATATTTATTTTGACATATACATAAAACGTTTCTGTAATCAGTTATTATTTTTGAATGTACAGTAATTTATGTCATAAAAACTAAACTGAAACCTTTCTTTACAGACAGGATACATGCATACATTAAGTATGTCTACATAAACTGGATGTGAAAACCGATAAATTTCTTCGGCAGACTTATGTTAGGACATAATACCTAGGGTTTTTTAAACGTGATACTATGTCACACAAATGATATTTAAACATAAAAATCGCATACAGAATTGTTGTTTTTATTTGTTCTGTAAAACAGACGCCTGCCTTTGTCATGAATCACGGTCAACAATCAGTGAATCTGACACAACCAACACTTCATTGGTCGGGAGATTGACTATTTCTCGTGAAAGACGTTCTCTTTTGGAGTTCCATATAAAACTGTATGTTATTCTATTTATTTTCTTGATTTCCGTCTCTGGAGGCGGAAGTGTTCTGCCTAGATATATGACACTTAGATATATAACTTGTTTTATGGCTTGTGCTTTAGCTTGATAGGACAGTTCTTTCCAGTTTTCTCTTTTTTCCTCTATTTCTGTAACTTTGACTTTCCAGTTGTGGGCTATTGGATCGTATGGATCCAGCCATGTTCCTAAAATTTTAATGGGACTTTTGTCCAGCTATTGTTAGATGGGGAGTCATTTCTGATTCTCCATCTACCCAGATAGAAATCTTTGGACTTTTTTTTATTTATTCTTGTACTACAAGAATGTCAGCTCTATTTCTCTTCATCATATCTATTACGATCTGTTGTTTTAAGGTTTTCAGTAAACCTTGAGTGTTTAAAGTTATTATTTTTAGTTACATTGTACATTTATATATATTTTATAATAAAACATGGAGTGAGAAATAGATTAAAGAGAAAAGGAAGGGAAATTAGAGATACTTACAATTTAAAGTTTAACTCTGAGGCTCCTACAACTACGTAATGAATTACCTACTTACATTTCTCTGTATTTCTTGGTACTCTTGTAGGTCGATGTTGCTGAACTTGATCTTTTCGTCTTATTTTCTTCTTCCATTCCTTCCTCGCTGTCCGAAGATAACTCTGACAGAAGGTCTTTGGCTAGTAGTTCGATTCCTGGTCTACTTTGTTTGTATTTTCTATTGTCTTTTTTGGCTGTTGTTGTTCTTCGTAAGACCCAGCCATTGCTTTCCTTGGTATACTTCTGTAGTTGTTTTCTCATTCATTTTCTTTTTCCCATTTGCAGTAACTTGTTTCTTTTCCAGGTCAGTTGTTTCTTATTTCATATCTGCGTCTGTTGTATCTTGTTTGTCTTCTACTTTGGTTGTATCTTGTTTGTCTTCTACTTTGGTTGTATCTTGTTTGTGTTCTACTTTGGTTGTTTCTTGTTTGTCTTCTACTTTGGTTGTTTCTTGTTTCTTTACTACTTTTTTCGTCTCTTCTTCTACCTCCATGTTATTCGCTTCATTTTCTAGAACTTTCTCTACCATATCTTACACGACTTCTTCCACTACTTTCTCTACTTGATCTTTCTCCTCACCCGATTTAAGGGCTGCAGCGAAAGATTTACTTTTACACAATTTGTGTAGGTGGTCTCCTCCACATTATTTACACCCTTATTTTACAATCACTGGGTGAGTGACCGACTCCGTCGCACTTAGGGCATACAATGGCTGTACAGTCGGCCGCTAAGTGGCCTTCTTCTTGGCATTTTGCACACAACCTTTTCATTCCAGGGTAATTTGCCATTACCCTGAACTGGCCGATGTACGAAAAGTTGGGTATCGAGATCGACATGTTGATCCGTACCCTTCTGGCACCATTGATAACTGTCGTGTTCACGTGGGTTTCCCTTATCACATTCAACACTTTTCTGTAGCTCATTAGGGAGCTGGCTAGATATTCGTTAGGAACTTCATGTGGAAGGTTTCTAATTCTTACCACGGTTACATTAGAGCTGGCTGGGATATACTTGTATTCTTTACCTTTAAAAGTAAAAAAAAACAAAAAACGATACTTAAAGCTTTTACTGTAATGTTGAACGATGAGAAAGCACAACATATCTTCTACCTTCCTAATGGCTACAGGCACTCAACCGTTTCGAGGCCTAACTTTTCCTCTACCACGTTGATAACATCATGCGGTAGAGCTCCTTCAGGAATATCGGTATACTCCGAATTCCTTCTATTAATTTTCAGGCCCGGCATGACGAAGCGTATTAAAGCGTGCGACTCGTAATCTGAGGGTCGCTGGCTCGCTTCCCCATCGCGCCAAACATGCTCGCCCTTTCAGCCGTGGAGGCGTTATAATGTGATGGTCAGTCCCACTATTCGTTGGTAAAGAGTAGCCTCAGAGTTGGCGGTAGGTGGTGATGACTAGCTGCCTTCCCTCTAGTCCATCTACTATGACTAGTCGAGTGGTATTCACCCATAATCCAAGTTCGAGTTGATTTATAATTATCAATGACAGTTTATTCAACGTACAAGGTAAAAATGGTAAAATATTCAACACCTACAGTGGGGATTATCAATGTACGTTCGAAACTGTGTCTTTACAAATATCGTCGGTGATGTACACGCAACTGATGGCACCTTGACTGCTGACATATACAGCACATACTGATCCCACTTCATCAAGAACACATCTCATCAAGCGTGGACTTATTTTCCAGTAAGACGATAATTCTAAATAATATGCTGAGAGTAAATTGAAACAGGATGGCTTGACCTTCAAATAGTTCTAATATAAACATTCCTGAGACTGTATTACATATTTAAAAAATGTGAAGGTCACAATGTGATGAAGCTGATTGAATGAATTGTGGGAAATAATACAGAACATCTGGATTGTTTGTTTGTTTTTGGAGTTTCGCACAAAGCTACTCGAGGGCTATCTGTGCTAGCCGTCCCTAATTTAGCAATGTAAGACAAGAGGGAAGGCAGCTAATCATCACCACTCACCGCCAACTCTTGGGCTACTATTTTACCAACGAATAGTGGGATTGACCATCACATTATAACGCCCCCACGGCTGAAAGGGCGAGCATGTTTGGCGCAACCGGGATGCGAACCAACGACCCTCAGATTACGAGTCGCACGCCCCAACACGCTTGGCCATGCCAGGCCCCAGGACATCTGGAACAATATTCTAAAGTCGTACATTGATAAATTAAATAAAAAAAATAAAGCGTAGTTTTCTGTGTAAAGCAAGTGACTTTATGGAACACATCAATGTACTGTACAACTTATTGTCTTTTCTCGTGTCTTCTGTGATGTTTCGTACCTCCTGTTCTGTGTTATATAATGGTTCTGACTTCTGTATGCGTGCTTCTTACGTGTTTTTACAATTAGCTTCAATACTATTTATGTATTTGTAAAGTGTATTACACCTACCTCAATGTAACCTCAGAGACGTTCCTGTTTTAATAACAAAATAGCAACCAGAACATTGAGAACACAAACAGAAGAGGTCTTGAATACGGAAAACCAAATACTAGCAACACGGTAATGTAATTCTACCATTTTTATGGAATCGTATTTAAGGTTTCAAATATATATTGAAGTCGAATAATTGTATTTGCTTTAGCACAAAGCCACATTGGGCTTTCTGCTGTTTTCATCGTTGATAAATGGAACTCGAATTTATGTGTTCTAACTTCATAAAATTACCGCTAACTCTTCAGGTGACATATTTCTCTCAAATGAAATTAACTTACCTTCCTTTCCTTTGACACCATATCAGTATTAAACATATTATTTACCATATCTTATGTTTACATTTATTTACAATACAATATCTGTTATTTCAAATTATCTGTAAACTTGAACTAGTGTTACCAATCTAAACTAAAATGCATATTAACCAATTGATAAATAAATTAATGTTAAAATCTATAGTATTGAGGATAAAAATAGAAATGTGTAATTTAATAATTTTAATCCAAGAAATATCAAACATGTATTTATCGAGTCGTGAAGATTTACTCGAGTGTGGGTCGTGTTTGCTTTTATTGTACGTTTGTCATTAATGACAAAAATATACAATGGTATCGAAGCCCGAATTTTATTGTTATAAGTCAACAAACCTGTAACTGTACTACGTCGATACAAGTTACATCCCTAAAATGCAAGGTTCTTATGGGGTTGGACGTAGCAAACAATACAAACAGAAAGGGAAAGTAAACAGATAAACATGAAATTCTAAGAGTTCCTTATAGCGAAGGTTGGTGAAAAGATGAAAAATAACTTTATATTTTAAACACGAACTGTACTACATAATAAATTATATTTTATTTTAAACTGTTAATGTTCATAACATGCAAGGATATTCATATCCATCAGTATCAGTTATGAATCTCTTCAATATTATTTTAATATATGTACATAGTGTACCTATAAATTATAATATCAATCTATTCAGAATATTATATCTAAATAAATAACTCACACGACAACAATACATTAAACTTTTTTTAAATGTAATTTTGTACCATACTATTATTTTGTTGACACAAACATTCAATTTTTTTGTATTATACATCTTAGGTTTATTAAATAAGTCATTTAGTTTATATTAAATATTCCCAGCTCTTTAAGTAAGCGGTTTAATTACGGAACAGTTACCCAACTGGCTATTTGTATTTTGTCAACCGCAAGGAATCGAAATATGGATCTTATAATTGTAAACACATAAACTTACCGCTGATCTGCCACGTGCTTTCACCAGAATGGATATTTTCTTCTAAGTGAAAGATATATAAAGGTATATCTTCACCCTTTCCACTGTGGGCATTCGAGTCCTGGATTGTAACAATGTAAGCACCTAAATATACCTATCATATCACACTCCAGGTGACCTCAAATATTACAAAAACACAATTTTCTTATTCTATGCAACATGTTTGCATTCTATGTTTCCTGTTAGGTTTATATTAGTCATATTGTGATATTAAACTCGTTACAGTAGAGTGTGGAAGACCGCAGTTCGTGTTTAACTATCGTCACAAAAATGTGCTACGCTCTTTAAACTCTGGGTGTATTATAGGTGTTATTGTGAAATTCCATTACTTGGTCTCAGTAACTCAAAAGCTGGCAGTGTATAGTACTGTTCAGTGCTTTTTTTATATAGCGCAGATAGCCATCGCGTAAATATGGGAGAAATACAAAAAAAAAACAGCACCTGGTTAAATATTATAAAAGGAAACTGTGATATTACTAAAGGGGTTAAAATAGTTAATTATATGGTTAATGCTGTCAGACGTTTCACTTTTAATAATTGTTTGTATTATTACTTAAATTAATTTCTAAATTTGTTTATTAGACATTCAGATGTCTGAATCCACTGTACTCATGAACGACCGAGAACAGGACAAGAAAATAAAAAATATTTCCACTAGAGCATCAGAAACCGCTGGATCTCCGTTTCGAAACTTCAAGTTTCCTTATATTGGAATCATCCTAGCTATGGCTTGTCCAGTCTTTTACGCTAGACAGTCTGTTTTTTTCAAAATGATACCACACCTATCTAAAGAATCCATTTTATTTTACCGGGAGATATATATGGTTACTATAACCTGTCCTTTGGTCATTCACAGTGGGCAGTCAATTTTCTTGGACAGTTTGAATAATTTTCTGTTCTTAGTCCTTAGAGGAACTATGAGCACAGGAGCATCGGTTCTGATGTACAATTCATTGAACTTTCTACCACTAGGTAACGCCACTTGCTTAATTATGACTGAAAGTGTATTAACAACAATATTTGCATACATAATACTTCGGGAAAAAGTTCATTTGATGGATTTACTAGCCATCGCATTATCTATGACAGGAATCATTTTCGTATGTCGTCCACCATTTATATTTGACAATGAAAACAACGTGAACACCAGTAACCAGGTTATAGGTTCCTTAATGGCTCTTGGTAGTTCCGTCTTTAACGCCCTATCACAGGTAATTACAAGGAAAATTATGTATATTCACTACAGTGTTGTGATATTCCAGTATTCTCTTCTACAAATGATATTGTTAGGTATCTATATGTTTACACGAGCAGAAAATATACTTTCCGAGTGTGGAACAACTTCTTGTTATGTACTTGCCATTGGTATTACCAGTTTTCTATGTCAGTATTTTATCATTAACGCCCTCTTTGTGGAAGATGCCGGGTGTGTTTCGTTAATTCGTTCATTCCAGATAGTTTTGGCTTTCATCTATCAGGTCGTCTTACTTGGTGAAGTGGTCACTTTGCTCAGTGGGTTAGGGGCAGTTTTTATTACGTCCGCAGTTGTGATAAAGGCCTGTTTGAAGTGGTATACTGAAAACCCTACAAAGATAATCAGAATTTTAGGAAAAGTAAAGTTAAGATACCTCATCCTCAAGATTCAGTCCTTTAAATTATCTATTAATTAAACGTCGAATGAAACAGAATAATACTGTACCTTTCACTTATCGTTTTATTTAATAATACAATGTTGAATACTTCCTATCGACTAATGATTTCATTTCACGTGTATGTTTTGGTTTCGTAATTTCCTACGAGAACAGAAAAATTGATAAATATATCTTTAGGAAAACCCTTTTTTTTTTGTGCATTACAAGGTCGAGAATTGAAATTACTAATTTTTTCAAACAAATTGTCTTTGGACGATTAAGCCTTAAGTAGTAAGATGGATCTGAACCATTCATTAGACGTGGTATCTGCTATTATATTGCCAAACTATTAGATTGTCCAACTATTAAAATACCATTAAAATGATATCATCCACTATCTTCATGTCAGCCGTGAAACAAGTGATCCAGGGAGCTAGACGTTTACGTGGTCCTTGTTGTTTCTTTCAATATCAAATGTTTTAATTTAAAGATGTTTAAGATTCTTCTACGATTGGTTTGTAAGCCTAAAAAGTGGTTGTGATATGTTGAATTATCTAATCTTTGATCAAGTGCGCGCAAAAATAATAAAAAAAAAATTTAGAGGACTTATCATGACAAATGTTTTTCGTTCGGAAAAGAAAACTGTCAAAGTTGTAACTACAAAAAACAGCAAAACAACAATAAAACAAACACTATCATGATAAGTGGCGCCACCGTGAAAATAAATTCTAACAAAGACCCATGGAGACTAAACACACATCTTACCATAGTAATAACTTTATTTGTTTCTGAAAAGATTAATATGAATATGTAAAGAGGTAAGGGTAGGATGAACGGGCACACAAACGTTGGATAATTATCCATACTATATGCTCACGGGTCGTTCGAGATAAATCTGATTCGTGTAACAACGTATATAATGTAGTCGAAACTCTCTGAGGCTCGTTTCACACTTCATTGTGATAAGTAGGTCTGTAACTAGTTTTAGGACAAGAGTTTTGTAAGGTATCAATGACAGGTAAAAAAGGCCACCAATGTGACAACAGATCTATGTAGCAATTCATTAAATATAATTATTTTCAAAAGATTATACTCAGATTTGATTAGAATTATCGTGGACATCCTCTTCACTCGCATGGTTACGATTTTAATTATTTCATTTTGAAGGTCAGGCGAGGTGTTTTTGTCAGTCCTTGGTTATGTGAACTTAAAATCTTAGTAGCGTCCTCTCATAGAAACTGGGCCCGGCATAGCCAATCGTGTTAAGGCGTGTAACTCGTAATCTGAGGGTCGCGGGTTCGCATTGCCGTCGCGCCAAACATGCTCGTCCTTTCAGTCGTGGGGGCGTTATAAAGTTACGGTCAATCCCACTATTCGTTGGTAAAAGAGTAGCCCAAGAGTTGGCGGTGGGTGGTGATGACTAGCTGCCTTCCCTCCAGTTTTACATTGCTAAATCAGGGACGGCTAGCACAGATAGCCCTCGAGTAACTTTGTGCGAAATTCAAAAAACAAAAACATCCTAGAAACTGTGCTGTATGAAATTTGAATTTACGTCACGGTCACCTTGACTTCGAAGCGGGCTACAAACCATATACATGATAGATTTTCATGAGACACTTGCGACTTTCTTTGGGAGAATGCATATTTAGCATGACGCTAACATAAGGCGACGGATACTGAAAGTACGATAATTAAGGACATACGTTTCTTACTTTGTGGCAGATCTATAACTCGTTGTCACGTAGTTTCTCAACAGCACCGTTACAGGTACACAACCTTTTACATGTAAATATATATTGCATATCCTAAGTTTTACGTTTTTCTTGCTCGTGAGGTTTAACACATGAATCAACAATCTATATAGTTGTTTGAATCGTAATGAACCCTTGTACAATTTATGAAACAGTGTTGTGAAACGAGCGTACCACAACCGTAGTCTTTCAAAATCAATTTTGGTTAAAACAGTAATTTGTAGGAAACTGCTAAGGTTCATCTCTAAAATTTGGGTTTCAAGTCTCACAATAACAATATACATCGATTAAGCCAGCACAGTTGATAATACCATCAAATAATTAGCACAAACATGGCTTTAAATACCAATTACATGACCTGTCATTTGTTTGAAATGCGTGTACATTGGGCCTACTACAACCTTTTATATCTATGTAAATCTAAGTAATGACATATCTATACACGATACCTAAGATAAAATTGCGTAGTTATATTTGTAAATAGAGCGTAGTGAAGTGAATGACATATTCTTAGACTAGTTAAGTAGATTCTGGTTGTTAACATGTAGTCATTACACTTTAGTCTTCTCAGTTTATCCTTTCAAAGATAACACAGGACTATATTTTAAAATATTGAATACAAACGTTCAGAAAAAACGTCATTTTACTGTAAATGCTAGTGGGCTGATAAAGCGACACGACATTTCTGTCGTACCCGGTTAATTACCAGATAATAACATTGTTATGAGGGAGAGTTACATTTCAGTGTTCTAGATTTTAATAATTATTAATATTATTAAAAGGTTTAAAAGACGATCGAACTATTCAAAATCTCTTAATGTTTTTAATGAAAACAATTCTTATTCAACTTCACTTCATAACAAACAGTATCTTTTTGTATCAATACGTACGACAGCTATTGAAGTATTTAAAAAACGGATACAACAACGAACTATCGACAGTCAATTCGCTGGAGAGAGCGTTACATTTTATCTCATCCAACCGAACGAATGTGAAAATTAATCACATGACGTCATCACATAGAAACAAGTATTTCTCCCATAATGCTATGCGTGATGAGTATTTAATAGGTAACACACGATTATGTGAATATGACAATAAACACGGATCATTTTATTGTTGATGTGTACAACCCACGATATCAAATACACGCATCTTTAAATAGCTAAACGCAAAAACGTTATAATACGGGATTATTACATAATAAATTGAGACAGAAATTATTTAACTAAAGAAATTTGATCACGAGTTCTTTTCTTTGTTTTTGACCAAATTCCCCACACAAAGGAAGGACGCTAAAGACAATAACAACTTAATAACATTCGTTAACAAACTACACGGGTCGTTTAGAATGATTTTTATGACACAATATACAAAAACTACACTTTAAAATAAACTTTTGAAATAACTACATTTAATATCTTTATACATACCAGGCTGAAGCTTTCTAAACCATACATATATTTAAGTGGATCTCTGTCTATTAACCAGTTAAACCAGATCTCACCATGAGAGAAACATTTACTAAAATTGTTATATGATGCAGTTGTTCATTTAAATGGTCACACTGTCATCTTATCAACTTGTTCAAAAATCATCTACATATTTTTTATAAAAGTGTTTATAATATGAATTTATAATTTTTATTTTAATAAGATCCTTAAACCTTTCTCAATTCTTCCAGATAGTTTTATTACTACATATTTATTTTGACATATACATAAAACGTTTCTGTAATCAGTTATTATTTTTGAATGTACAGTAATTTATGTCATAAAAACTAAACTGAAACCTTTCTTTACAGACAGGATACATGCATACATTAAGTATGTCTACATAAACTGGATGTGAAAACCGATAAATTTCTTCGGCAGACTTATGTTAGGACATAATACCTAGGGTTTTCTAAACGTGATACTATGTCACACAAATGATATTTAAACATAAAAATCGCATACAGAATTGTTGTTTTTATTTGTTCTGTAAAACAGACGCCTGCCTTTGTCATGAATCACGGTCAACAATCAGTGAATCTGACACAACCAAAGTAACTTTGAGAACGGTGGTTTACATTAAAAAAATGTCTATATACCACATACAATTTGTTTTTCTCACACAGTGTAACTTAGATTTAATGTACTTATAGTAAAGCAGTATTTTCAAACAAAATTAACAAATCATTTACAACTGATTCTTCATAATAAAATAAATGAAACAGATGTTAGAGATCTATTGGAAAAGTATTACTCTAACAATTTTTAGCACATTTTCTCAAACGTCTTCCAAATGTTATAAAATTAATTTTATTTGTGAGTTTTTCATTTGGCAACGTGAAAGTTAATTGAAAAACAAAATCTAATTACTAATCAAATCTTGGCTACCTGGTTTAATTTTAATTAATGTAATATTATACCATCTACAAATATTGACTTTCTAAACTACGTATTAAAACTAGTCATGTTAATTTAAACCACAGTAGTGGACGTGCTTCCATCTGTTGAACGTCTCTACTAATGTGTCAGTCACGTGCTTTACTTTTATTTGGGACAGTGACTGACACTTTTATACTTTAGATGATGTTAAGATGGTTAATGTTTATTTTTATTGAATTATAAAATATTTCAAAGACAGGAAGTTTGTTTTCAATTAACATGGTTATGTTGTGTTTATTTGATTTGTAGTCTTCAAAAACGTATGAAATTTTTTCTTTTTGTTCTCGGAATCTAGAATAAAGAAGTCGTGTCAGTTATCACACTGTATTTTATAAATATTGTTCGTGTTGTGTTTGTCAGTGTAGTTTATACATGGTATTTACTTTAGTTTTGTACCTGGTTTCTTAATACAATTTTGTGTGTACTGGAATGTTATGTTTTGTTATAATGTTTTTCCAAACGTTGTTTATTTTTCGCTGATGTCGGGAGCATATGTTATGTAGCAGAAAAATGTTTTCTAGTTTGTTTTATTTTGAGATTTACTGTTGTTTGTCTAGGTGATGACGTATAATTTTTTCCACGATTTTTGGAGGACATTTGCTTGTTGATGTTGATGAAGTGTTGTTTTATTTTGTTGATTTCATCATTAATTTTATCAGATGAACATAGTTTTGTGGCCGTGTTTATTTGGTTTCTTAATGTGTTGAGGTTTCTTTTGTTTCATGTGCTGAGTCCCAGGGAATGTACAATCCAGTATGGGTGATTTTTCTGTGGATTTCTGTTTTCAGTTGTGTATCAGTTTTAGTGATTTTAAGGTTAAAAATGCTATTTGGTTAGTTTTTTTCCTGTTCACAGGTGAACTTAATGTTGTGGTGTATCAACATGATTGAGAAAAACTAAGTGTGTGTTCTGTAGATGTGAATCCAGCAGTTCTATCATCAACATACCTGTATCAGTATATTGGTGGGTGTAAGGCTGAAATGATCGCTTGTGATTCAATCTGTGTCATAAAAATGCTATCAAGAACTGGTGACACGGGATTCCCCATACTTTGGCTATTTATTTGTAGGTAGTTTTGGTTACTGAACATAAAGTTAGTTTTAGTGGTAGTGAATTCTATAAGAGTTGCTAATTGGTTGCTGGGGATGGGTTAGGGTTTTGGATACAAAGTACTAAAGCTATCTTGCAGGCTTTGGTTGTTGGGACTTTGCAAAAAGGGAGATTATGTCAAACTGGCCATTAAGCCTTTACAATTTAATTGATTAAGAATATATTTAAAGTTAAAAGCAACCGACTCATTTTTCAAAGAACGAATCTTGCATTTCAGGGTTGTAATTCTGTAAATCTATCTTATTAACAGACCTCAGCAGTAAGCCCTAAGGATTATAATGCTAAACACCCTAACTGTAGCTTTCCGCTTAACTACAAATAAAAACTATTCATTTATCATGGATAATGTATTACAATTAGTTTAGTTTTGCAAAGCAAATGCCCATAGTGGCTTATAGGTAAGTTTGTGGACTTATAAACCTAAAAACTGTACACCTTTGTGCTTAATGACAAACGGCAATAAAAGTTTTATTTGGTTTTAAATTTCGCGCAAAGCTACTCGAGGACTATCTGCGCTAGCCGTCCCTAATTTTGCAGTGTAAGACTAAAGGGAAGGCAATTAGTTATCACCACCCACCGCCAACTCTTGGGCTACTCTTTTACCAACGAACAGTGGAATTGACAGTCACATTCTAACGCCTATACAGCTAAAAGAGCAAGCATGTTTGGTGTGACAGGGATTCGAACCAGAAACCTTCGGATTACGTGTCGAATGCCTTAACCACCTGGCCATGCTGGGCCGTCCAATAAAAGTAAATACGACCATACTCGAGTAAATGTTAATGACTCAATAAATATATGTTTCGATATTTCTAAAATTAAAATTATATTACACATTTCTATTTTTATCCTCAGTGGTGTAAGTAACTTCTAATATTAAGTTACAACTATTAATTTATTTATCAGTTGGTAAATATTAAATTTGCGTTAGTTTGATAGCACTGATTCATATCGTGGAAAGTTTTAACAAACGGAAAATGTATTACCTTATTATATCAACCCGGCCTGGTCAAGTGCGTTAAGGCGATCGACTCATAATCTGAGGATCGCGAGGTCGAATCCCCGTCGCACCTTACCCTTTCAGCCGTGGAAGCGTTATAATGTGACGGTCACTCCCAATATTCGTTAAATCGGAAAAAAGATACAGAAAAAATCTCATGTTATTAAATAAAATAATTAGTTAACGGACAGTAAAATACTTTCTAGTTTTGTGATTTCGTAACAACCATCTTAGTGGTTAAAATTTCATAATGTCGGAAAAGGTTCGTGTAAAGAAGTGCTTACCGTTAATATAGATTTTAAACTGACACTTTCTGTCTTTGTATCATTTCTATTTTAATGAATTATTAGACAGTATAAAACTACAGTTGTTAATTCAAAACCAACTTCTTGTCTTCGAAATATTTAATAATTCAATAAAAATAAAAATAACCTACTTTACATCATCTCAAGTATAAAAGTATTAGTCACTATCCTAAGTAAAGCACGTGACTGACACATTAGTAGAGTCGTTCGACAGATGGCAGTACGTCCACTATTGTGGCTTAAACTAACATGACTATTAATACTTAGTTGAGAAAGTTAATATTTATAGATAATACAGTAGTACATTAATTAAAATTAAACCAGGTAGCCATCATTTAATTAGTAATAAGATGTTGCTTTTTAATTAACTTTTACGTTACCAGATGAAAAACCCACAAATAAAGTTAATTTTATAAAATTTGGAAGACGATTGAGAAAATATGCTAAAAATTGTTAGAGTAATACTTTTCCAATAGATCTCTGATATCTGTTTCATTTATTTTATTAGGAGATAATCAGTTGTAAATGATTTGTTAATTTTGTTTCAAATTACTGTTTGTTTAGTATAAATAAACTAAATCTAAGTTACATTGTGTGTGAAATACAAACCACCGTTTTCAAAGTTACTTTGGTTGTGTCATATTCACTGATTGTTGACCGAGGTTCATGATAAAGGCAGATGTCTATTTCACAGAACAAATAAAAACAATAATTCTGTATGTGATTTTCATGCTTAAATATCATTTGGGTGACATAGTATCACGTTTAAAAAACCTTAGATATCTGAACATCTAAATTCTAAAGAAATAAAGACATATAACTTCGTCACGGTATGGCTTTGACAGTTTTGAAAATAAAGTCTTTAACTGGCACAAAATAACGTTCTGTCCAAACAATGAAATCTGCAGCAGAAATTTACCAGGTTTTCAGATCCAGTTTATGTAGAAGTACTTAATGTCTGAATGTACAGAAACGTTTTATGTATCTGTCTACATAAGTTATATAATATGTAGTAATAAACTATCTGGAAAAACTGAGAAAGGCTGGATTTTGCCTCTCTACTAATCGTTTTATTTAATAAAACAATTTCGAATTTTCCCAATCAACTAATCTTATACAATAATGTCGGATTCTGCCTGTCGACAAATTAATTTATGCAATAAGATGAAGTCGAATTTTGCCTCTTGACAGATTGTTTAATGTAATAAAATAATGCGAGATTTACATTAACAGTATTAACACGGACATATTAAAATAAATCACATGACCATTTTAAAATATAAATTTAACATGGCACTGAATACAATATAAAACTAAACAAACTTTTACTGCATGCATAGAAACAAAATAGACTGGTAAGTAATGATTTTTACTTATTTTCCCAGATAGATAGGGCATAAAACTGTATACAGATATTTTTACGTATTTCTTTCTGAATACATGATTTTGAATACAATTTGTGGTACGTCCAGCTGCAGAACTTGTCTGCTCACCCTCCCAGAATATCTTAATCAATTTCTTGTTCACAACAGAAACTTTTACGTTTTATCTCGTTGTTTATCTAGTAACAAAACCACTCTACAAAAATATCCCAGACATTTTATTTTGTCTTTCAAATCTTAGGCTTAATCAAGAACTGGAATTAAAATATTATTACTGATATCCAGCTACATAACCATTCAATTATAACAGTAGCAGGTATTTATTGTTCACCAACCAAATGTATTGATATAAACCTATTCCACAACATCTTTTCCCACAACCAAAACACAATACTACAAATACAAGTGATATCTGCCTCACCTCCTTTAATATCAGACAAAAATGATTAAATTTTAATGTGGGAAATGATTTTGACAGTGATCACCTACCTGTATGGTGTATCTTCGATCTCGCTCCCCATAAAGATATAACCTTTAAACAAGACAAATTCGACTACAAGGAAAGCTAATTGGCAAGTATATCAAAAGAATTAGATAACATATTACCAGATAATACTAAACATACAGCTAACAACAAAACAGAAATTGACAGTTATAGTCTAATAATGACAGAGTGCCTACTACAAGCAGCAACGGACACTGTACCAAAGCAACAACATAAAATAACGCATGGAAACCAAACAAACAACTAATAACACTGATAAAACAACGAAGACAGTTCATGGCAACAAGCGATAGAAAAATAAAAACAAATTAATAGTATCAGAAACAAAATCAGAGCAGAAATTAAATTATTAAAACAGGGAAAATGGGATAACTTCTACTCCCAACTAAATGAAAAAAAACAGATCCTAGAAAGTTTTGATCACACCTAAAAAGCCTCACCAACGAAGCCACAACAACGAAATACCCAACACTATAACATAATAACACCTTAGAGCACACTAACAAAGAAAAAAGCAGAACCCTTCAGAGAACAACTAGAGTACACTTTCAAAACACATGACGACTCAGACATGAACAACTACTTTTACAATACAGTAAACAATCATGTAACAAATAACCCAAAATTATACAATCAATATTTCTCAGTCAATATCAACAACAATAACACCAATAACACAAATGATTATAATAATTTACTGCTTACCAAAAATATCACACAAACAGAACTCGAACAAGCAGTTAAGACTCAATAAACAAATCACCAGAAAATGACGACATACAAACAATTCTCATCAAAAAAGACATTCCGAAATTATTTCACCATCTATTAGTAAACTTTAATTTATCATGTTACTCTGGCTACATCCCAGTTTCGTGGAATCAAGCCAACATACAAATGTTCCATAAAGAAGGTAAGTCAGCCAATAAACCAAACAGTTATCGAACGATCAGCCTAACCAGCTGTGTAGGCAAAATTCCTGAAAAAATAATCTGTAATAGACTGTCCACATTCCTGGAGATAACATCAAAATTACCTGAGGAACAAAACGATTCAAAACATTCAGACAAACAACAAATCATTTAGTTAGGTTAACTGAAACAACAATAAATAGCTTTAATAAAAAAAAGAATACACTGTCGCTTGCTTCCTCGACATCGAGAAGGCATTCGACACTGCATGATATAATGGTCTCCGGTTCTATATGAACTGAAATGGAACTTCCGCGAGGAATTATTCGCTGGCTCTCTAACGTTTCAGAAAACAGACAATATAAGGTAAACGTAGAGGGAACTTTCTCGGAGTTCTTCACTCTAGAAGCTGACGACCCTGTTCTCTTCATCACGTATGTGAACAATATGCCACAATATCCAAATCATGGATACTCATCACAGTTTTCTGATGATGTAGCAATCTGGAAAAGTGCCCCAACACCAGCAATTAGAGCCACAAACATACAACCACAATTAAATAGAATATGTGAATACTGCCAAAAATATAGAATCAAAATAAACACAGGCAAATAACATAAAAACTGAAACTTGGTGAAGAATAAACAACGCTAGAAGTCAAATTGGTAAAAACAGTAAAGTAACACTTGAAAACATCCTCAAAATATACAAAACATATATAAGATCTGTAATAGACTATGCAGCTCAAGCATAGATTAATGTGAACAAAGAACAACTGAAAACCAAACTACGTTCATTACAAAATACACTACTTACAACAGCATATAGAGTACCTAAAACAACCTCTTCAAAGTTTATGCATAAATATTGAAACACACAAACAATAGCAGATAGACTCCTACATAATACAATAAAATATTTTTTTTTAAAATGAACTATTATGCGAACTTGACAGATACTGCATGTATGATTAAGACAGTCCTAAACACCTCTTACCGATTAATTTATATATTAGATCATTAAGTTAAAATTATTAAAAAATTGAAAATATAATAACAAATAAATAAATTTACAAAAACAAAAACAGGCCACCTATGAGCTAGACTTTAGTGAAGGAACTAACGATGCGAAATACATGGACACTGCCCTGCTTAGAGCTCTAGTAAATTGGGGCTGCCCAAGCTCTTGTGTAGTAATTACTAATAAACTAAGCTGTTCACACCAACAAGGAAGAGGAAGAAGGAAGAGGTCAAGTGCACCTGACCCTCCTAGGAATATATACATATACACACTAACAACAGTGAAATAGTAAGTATATCATATACACAGTAACTATTTGATAAAGTTATTGTGAACTGTACGTATTTATTTTTGATAGTAAAACTCTATTCTGTTTGAATGAAGTACATTAAAATTGTATAGTTTATTTTTTTTAATATACTAAGATTCAAAATACTAGTGATTAAAGTTGTCTCACATAAAACAGACCTATAGAAACTCATCCAAAACACCAAAAATATCGAGAAATGTAGAAAATATTTCTTGTGGTTAAAAGTTTGTATAAATATGAATCCGTTAGGTAACAAAGACAGTAGTTTTTTACGTCCTCAATATGTGAACCAAGATGTTTTATAAGACATTGTAGGATATCAGTATTGAGTTTTAATAAGTCATCTCCAGAATTGGACCATGGAATTGTAACATGAAACAAAAATTTTTTTTGAAAAATTTTGCTTCCTGAAAAGTGTTTGCTGATTGTGACAGGTACCTGGTGGGTATACACAAATATAGTTTTGATTTTGCTTCATCACGTAGGAACTCTGAGAAATAGACAGTTAACTCTTTACCGGCAATAACATATTTAATTGCGTTTATATTTCTAATACGCTATTAAGTTCAACATAATAATGGTGTTTTGCTCCTGATTTTCGTTTGTATTCAATGTCCGGTGCATCACGTTGCAGTGTCCAACAGTAGTCAGCAAGTATTGACGTATTCCAGTTGCCCTGATATCGTTTTTCCATTGTAGCAAAAGTGAAGATTTCGATGAAATGATACGTGATGGGCAAATTTGGATGTGATTTTCGTGATCAGCAGTTAAAAATCTATAAGGAACATCCACAGTGTTCAAGAAGCAAAAACTTTGTTGTGCAGTGCAATTAAACCTCTTAACAATCACAATAAAACTACCTGATTATCGCGATAGAATAATTTGAGTATCAAAATAAAGATACTTCTATAGCATGTTAAGAGATTTAGTTATCAAAACAAAAACACTTGGTCATCAGAATAAAAACACTGGACTATCAGTACCAACAAATCAGTTAATTCTGATAATCCAACCATCTGGCCCTATCAGCCGTGGAGGCGTTATAATATGACGGTCAATCCCATTATTCATTGGTAAAATAGTAGCCTAAAAGTTTGCAGTCGGTGGTGATGACTAGCTACCTTCCCTCTTGTCTTGCAATGCGAAATTAGGGACAGACAGCGCATATAGCCCTCGTGTAGCTGTGCGCGAAATACGAAAACAAACAAACAAACAAACCATCTGTGATAGGCTGCTATGTCGATCTTCTAACAGCAACAAATTATTGAAGCATATAATTATCCATGAGAAACCCATCAATGTAAACCAGGAAGTGGAGACCATATACAATAGACTAGGATGTACTCTGAAGACGAATGTTATTCATCCATAATCCAAGTTTGCGTTGTTTTATAATTATCAATGACAGTTTATTCAACGTATAAGGTAAAGATGGTATAATATTCAACACCTACAGTGGGAATTATCAATGTAAGTTCGAAACTGTGTCTTTACAAATATCGTCGGTGATGTACACGCAACTGATGGCACCTTGACTGCTGACATATACAGCACATACTGATCCCACTTCATCAAGAATACATCTCATCAAGCGTGGACTTATTTTCCAGTAAGACGATAATTCCAAATAATATGCTGATAGTAAATTGAATCTAAGAAGGCTTGATATCCAGTTAGTCCTAATATAAATATTCCAGAGTCTCCTTTACTTATTTAAAAACTGTGAAGGCCTTAATGTGATGAAGCAGATTAGATGAATTGTGGGAAGTAATACAGGACATCTGGAACAATATTATCATGTCGTACATTAATAAATTAAACAAAAAAAACAAAGCGTAGTTTTCTGTGTAAAGCAAGTGACTTTATAGAACACATCAATGTACTGTACAACTTATTGTCTTTTTTCGTATCTTCTGTGATGTTTCGTACCTCCTGGTCTGTGTTGTATAATGGTTTTGACTTCTGTATGCGTGCTTCTTACGTGTTTTTACAATTAGCTTCAATACTATTCACGTGTTTGTAAAGTGTATTACACCTACCTCAATGTAACCTCAGAGACGTTCCTGTTTTAATAACAAAATAACAACCAGAACGTTGAGAACACAAACAGAAGAGGTCTTGAATACGGAAAACCAAATACTAGCAACACGGTAATGTAATTCTACCATTTTTTTGCAATAGTTTATAAGGTTTCAAATATATATTGGAATCGAATAATTTGTATTTGTTTTAGCACAAAGCCACATTGGATTTCTACTGTGTTCATCGTTGATAAATGGAACTCGAATTTATGTGTTCTAACTTCATAAAATTACCGCTAACTCGTCGGGTGACATATTTCTCTCAAATAAAATTAACTTACCTTCCTTTCCTTTGACACCTTATCAGTATTAAACACATTATTTAACATATCTTATGTTTACATTTATTTACAATACATTATCTGTTCTATAAACTTTTCTGTAATCGTGAATTATTGCTACCAATCTAAACTAAAATTCATATTAACCAATTAATAAATAAATTAATGTTAAAATCTGTATTATTAAGGATAAAAATAGAAATGTGTAATTTAATAATTTTAATTCTATAAATATCAAACATATATTTATTGAATCATGAAGATTTATTCGAGTGTGGGTCGTGTTTGCTTCTATTGTACGTTTGTCATTAAACACAAGAATATACAATGTATCGTAGCCCGAATTTTATTGTTATAAGTCAACAAACCTATAACTGTACTACGTCGATATAAATTACATACCTAAAATGCAAGGTTCTTATGGGGTTGGACGTAGCAAACGATACAAACAGAAAGGGAAAGTAAACAGATAAACATGAAATTCTAAGAGTTCCTTATAGCGAAGGTTGGTGAAAAGATGATAAAATAATTTTATATTTTACCAACGAACTGTACTACATAATAAATTATCTTTTATTTTAGACTATTAATGTTCATAACATACAAGGATATTCATATCCATCAGTATTAGTTATGAATCTCTTCAGTATTATTTTAACGGTCCTGCATGGCCAAGCGTGTTAAGGCATGCGACCCGTAATCTGAAAGTCGCAGGTTCGGATCCCCGTCGCGCCAAATATAACGCCTTGTGGGCGTTATAAAGTGACGGTCAATCCACTATTCGTTAATAAAAGAGTAGCCCAAGAGTTGGCGGTGGGTGGTGAAAACTAACTGCCTTCCCTCTAATCTTATACTTCTAAATTAGGGAAGGCTAGCACAGATAGCCCTCGAGTAGCTATGTGTGAAATTCAAAAACAAACAACATTATTTTAATATATGTACATGGTGTACCTATAAAATATAATATCAATCTATTCAGAATGTTATATCTAAATAAATAACTCACACGACAACAATACATTAAACTTTTTTTAAATGTAATTTTTTACCATACTATGATTTTGTTGACACAAACATTCAATTTTTTTGTATTATACATCTTAGGTTTATTAAATAAGTCATTTAGTTTATATTAAATATTCCCAGCTCTTTAACTAAGCGGTTTTATAACGGAACATTAACTCAACTGGCTATTTGTATTTTGTCAACCGCAAGTAATCTTATAATTGTGAACACATAAACTTACCGCTGACCTGCCACGTACTTTCACTCGAATGGATGTTTCTTCTAAGTGAAAGATATATAAAGGTATATCTTCACCCTTTCCACTGTGGGCATTCGAGTCCTGGATTGTAACAATGTAAGCACCTAAATATACCTATCATATCATACTCCAGGTGACCTCAAATGTTACAAAAACACAATTTTCTTATTCTATGCAACCTGTTTGCATTCTATGTTTCCTGTTAGGTTTATATTAGTCATATTGAACTCGTTACAGTAGAGTGTGGAAGACCGCAGTTCGTGTTTAACTATCGTCACAAAAATGTGCTTCGCTCTTCACACTCTGAGTGTGTTATAGGAGTTATTGTGAAATTCCATTACTTGGTTCCAGTAACTCAAAAGCTGGCAGTGTATAGTATTGTTTAGTGTTTTTCTTCTGGTCTATCACATCAAAATTAGAAACAAATAGCGCAGATAGCCATCGCGTAACTATGGGAGAAATACAAAAAAAAAAAAAAAACACCACCTGGGTAAATATTATAAAAGGAAACTGTAATATTACTAAAGGGGTTAAAATAGTTAATTATATGGTTAATGCTGTCAGACGTTTCACTTTTAATAATTGTTTGTATTATTACTTAAATTAATTTCCAATTTTTTTTATTACATATTCAGATGTCTGAATCCACTGTACTCATGAACGACCGAGAACAGGACAAGAAAGTAAAAAATATTTCCACTGGAGCACCAGAAACCGCTGGATCTCCGTTTCGAAACTTCAAGTTTCCTTATATTGGAATCATCCTTGCTATCGCTTGTCCAGTCTTTTACGCTACACAGTCTGCTTTGTTCAAAATGATACCACATCTGTCTAAACAAACCATTTTATTTTACCGGGGGATGTATATGGTTACTATAACCTGTCCTTTGGTCATTCACAGTGGGCAGTCAATTTTCTCGGACAGTTTGAATAATTTTCTGTTCTTAGTCCTTAGAGGAACTATGAGCACAGGAGCATCGGTTCTGATGTACAATTCATTGAACTTTCTACCACTAGGTAACGCCACTTGCTTAATTATGACTGAAAGTGTATTAACAACAATATTTGCATACATAATACTTCGGGAAAAAGTTCATTTGATGGATTTGCTAGCCATCGCATTATCTATGACAGGAATCATTCTCGTATGTCGTCCACCATTTATATTTGACAATGAAAACAACGTGAACACCAGTAACCAGGTTATAGGTTCCTTAATGGCTCTTGGTAGTTCCGTCTTTAACGCCCTATCACAGGTAATTACAAGGAAAATTATGTATATTCACTACAGTGTTGTGATATTCCAGTATTCTCTTCTACAAATTATATTGTTAGGTATCTATATGTTTACACGAGCAGAAAATATACTTTCCGAGTGTGGAACAACTTCTTGTTATGTACTTGCCATTGGTATTACCAGTTTTTTATGTCAGTATTTTATCATTAACGCCCTCTTTGTGGAAGATGCCGGGTGTGTTTCGTTAATTCGTTCATTCCAGATAGTTTTGGCTTTCATCTATCAGGTCGTCTTACTTGGTGAAGTGGTCACTTTGCTCAGTGGGTTAGGGGCAGTTTTCATTACGTCCGCAGTTGTAATAAAGGCCTGTTTGAAGTGGTATACTGAAAACCCTACAAAGATAATCAGAATTTTAGGAAAAGTAAAGTTAAGATACCTCATCCTCAAGATTCAGTCCTTTAAATTATCTATTAATTAAACGTCGAAAGAAACAGAATAATACTGTTAGCAAAGTTGGTCAATTTCGCAAGATTATATAATATGATATGGTGTTTGGTATATGTAACCTGTCAATATAACCAATAATGTTTAATTAACATAAGCAAGTGTACTGTTATTACAAAATTACCATCTTCTTATGCATACTTTATGTTTTCAGTTACTATTATATTTTAAGATTGAATGTGCCTTTCACTGATCGTGTTATTTAATAAAACAATGTTGAATACTTCCTATCGACTAATGATTTCATTTCATAATGCTGCATTCACGTGTATGTTATTTTTAGAATTTCCTTTGAGAAACTTCATAAATATATCTTTATAAAAACATTTTTTTATATTTTAAGATTGAATGTGCCTTTCACTGGTCGTTTTATTTGCAAAGTAACGCTCTTTCCAATCTGCAGGGCAAACTGAATGAAATTTGAACTTACGTCACGGTTACCTTGAGTTCGAAGAGCGCTAAAAACCATATATGTGATAAAATTTCATGATCCACTTGCCACTCCCTTATTAGAATGCGTATTGACGCTAACATGAGGCGAGGGTTACCGAAAGTACGTTCATTAAAAACATATCCGTGATGACGAGAAAACCCACTTGTCAAGCAAAACATGTACGTTAAAACGGCTGGTACGTTGTCCGGTCCTCTACATAACAAATTTTCTCAATCCACACCAGTCGTTTTAACATATATATTAGTAAGGACATAAGTTTGTTCTTTGTAGCAGATGAATAACTTAGCAGTACCGTTACAGGTACACAAGCTTTTAGATGTAAATATAGTTTGCATATCTTCATTTTACGTTTTTCTTGCAAGTAATGTTTACCATGTGAAACAATAATCTATATAATTTTTTGGATCGTAATGAACCCTTGTCCAGTTTATGAACCAGTGTTGTGAAACGAGCGTACCACAATCGTAGTCTTTCCAAAATTAATTTTGGTTAAAACAGTAATTTGTAGGAAACTGCTAAGGTTCATCTCTAAAATTTGGGTTTCACGTCTCACAATCACAATATACATCGATTAAGCCAGCACAGTTGATAATACCATCAAATAGTTAGCACAAACAATGTTCTAAATACCAATTACATGACCTGTCATTTGTTTGAAATGCGTGTACACTGGGCCTACTACAACCTTTTATATCTATGTAAATCTAAGTAATGGTATATCTATACACGATACCTAAGATAAAATTGCGTAGTTATATTTGTAAATAGAGTGTAGTGAAGTGAATGACATATTCTTAGACTAGTTAAGTAGATTCTGGTTGTTAACATGTAGTCATTACACTTTAGTCTTCTCAGTTTATCCTTTCAAAGATAACACAGGACTATATCTTAAAATATTGAATACAAACGTTCAGAAAACTGAAAAAAAAGTCATTTTTCTGTAAATGCTAGTGGGCTGAAAAAGCGACACGACATTTCTGTCGTACCCGGTTATTTACCAGATAATAACATTGTTATGAAGAATGGTTACATTTCAATGTTCTAGATTTTAATAATTATTAATACCATTAAAAAGTTTCAAAGACGATTGAACTATTTAAAATCTCTTAATGGTTCTTTTGAAAACAATTCTTATTCAACTTCACTTCATAATAAACAATGTCTTTTCGTATCAAAACGTATGACAGCTATTGAAGTATTTAAAAAACATGCAACAACGAACAAGCGACAGTTAATTCGCGAGATAGAGCGTAACGTCTTATCCCCTCTAAATGAGCGAATAGATAAATTAATCACGTGACCTCATCACATAAAAACAAGTGTATTATCCCATTACAATACAAGATTCTAGGACAATAAATTGAGAGAAATTAATTAACTAAATAAATCTGATCATGAGTTCTTTTGTTTGTTTTTGTATTTTATACCGAGTTCCCCACACAAAAGAAAGACTCAAAAGACAATAACAACTTAATTCGTTCACAAACTACACGGGTCGTTTACGATGTTTTTTATTACACAATATTTTACATCACACAGAAACATAACATACAAAAACTATACTTTAAAAAAACTTCAAAAATAACTACATTTAATATCTTTCTACATACCAGGCTGAAGCTTTCTAAACCATACATATATTTAAGTGGATCTCTGTCTATTAACCAGTTAAACCAGATCTCACAATTAGAGAAACATCAAATAAAAGATTCCCACACTGTCATATGGTGCAGTTGTTAATTTAAATGGTGACACTGTCATCTTATCAACTTGTTCAAAAATCATCTACATATTTTATAAAAGGGTTTATTATGTGAATTTATCTTTTTTTATTTGAATAAAGAACTTAAGCCTTTCTCAGTTCTTCCGGATAGTTTTATTACTACATATTGTATAACTTATGTAGACAGATACATAAAACGTTTCTGTACATTCAGACATCAAGTACTTCTACATAAACTGGATCTGAAAACCTGGTGAATTTCTGCTGCAGATTTCATTGTTTGGACAGAACGTTATTTTGTGCCAGTTAAAGATTTTATTTACAAAACTGTCAAAGCCATACCGTGACAAAGCTATATGTCATTATTTCTCTAGGTGTTCAGATACCTGGGTTTTTTTAAACGTCATACTATGTCACCCAAATGATATTTAAACATTAAAATCACATACAGAATTATTAGTGATGACGAGAAACCCACTTGTTGAGAAATTTATATGCAAAAACGGCTCGTTTGGGCTGAAAACACTTTACATAGAAGAGCGAACAACGTTTCGACCTTCTTCGGTCATCGTCAGGTTCACAAAGAAAGAGGTAACTGACCGGAAGCTGACCACATGTTTGAAAGGGGTTGTGTAACTGTGTGTCGAAATGTAGAGGGCGGTATTAGATGTTTGAATATATAATTTTATTTATTATATTAATATAGGTATAAAGGCGTTCCTTTATATTGGTTTATTTTGGGTTTAAGTTGTTGTATAAGTAAGGCTTCTTTAATTTTACGTTTGTTTATGTTTGTTTCTTTATTTAGTATTTGAGTGTTTTCACACCAACATTATTTATAAAATACAATGTGATAACTGCCACGACTTCTATATTGGAGAAACAAGTAGAAAAATGGAAACCAGATTCAAAGAACATAAAGTCACCTTCACACGTTTTCGAACACTGCAAGTCAAATAAACACAACATAACCATAGAAAACACTCAAATACTAAATAAAGAAACAAACATAAACAAACGTAAAATTAAAGAAGCCTTACTTATACAACAACTTAAACCCAAAATAAACCAATATAAAGGAACGCCTTTATACCTATATTAATATAATAAATAAAATTATATATTCAAACATCTAATACCGTCTACATTTCGACACACAGTTACACAATTCAAACATGTGGTCAGCTTCCGGTCAGTCAGTTACTTTCTTTGTGAACCTGACGATGACCGAAGAAGGTCGAAACGTTGTTCGCTCTTCTATGTAAAGTGTTTTCTCAGCCCAAACGAGCCGTTTTTGCATATAAATACAGAATTATTGTTGTTGATTTATTCTGTGAAATAGACGTCTGCCTTTGTCATGAACCTCGGTCAACAATCAGTGAATATGACACAACCAAAGTAACTTTGAAAACGGTGGTTTGTATTTCACACACAATGTAACTTAGATTTAGTTTATTTATACTAAACAAACAGTAATTTGAAACAAAATTAACAAATAATTTACAACTGATTCTTCATAATAAAATAAATGAAACATATGTTAGAGATCTATTGTAAAAGTATTACTCTAACAATTTTTAGCACATTTTCTCAAACGTCTTCCAAATTTTATACAATTAATTTTATTTGTGAGTTTTTCATTTGGTAACGTTAAAGTTAATTAAAAACAACATCTTGTTACGAATTAGATCATGAGTACCTGGTTTAATTTAGATTAATCTACTACAATTTTAGATATAAATATTAACTTTCTCAACATCGGAATCAAAATACTCATGTAAGTTTAAGCGACAGTAGTGGTTCTGCTGCCATCTGTCGAACGTCTCTACTAATGTGTCAGTCACGTGCTTTACTTTTACTTAGACCAGTAACTAATATTTGTATACTTTAGATGATCTAAAGTTGGTTATTGTTTATTTTTATAAACAATATAAATAACAATATAAGCTGTAGTTTTATACTGTTCAATAATTCATAAAAATAATAATAACATAAAATGTCAGTTTGGAATCAATATTAACGGTAAACACGTTTTTACACGAACCTTTCTCTACACTATGAGATTTAGTTGTTTTATAACGTCATGAAGAGTGAATATATAAGATGAAGTTTAAACCACTGAGATGGTTGTTATGAAATCACAAAACTAGAAATGTTTTACTTTGAATATTTCAAATGTTAAGAATTTATTACCAAGGAAAGAAATTCACAACAGGTCTGACTCTTAAGCAATTAAAGAGCTTACTTTATTATTACATTTCTACCAAATTTAACACCTAACACCAAAGGCCATTTTAACACTTGCAGCTGTTTATTAGCACCAGTTAAAATCATAATTAAAGGAGAGATTACATTTCAGAAACCATGTGGAAAATAGAAGTTATCACAGATACTGTATATAATCTTAGATCTTCTGATGGGTTTTCAACTCATGACAAATGTCTTGCATTTGGTGTTGGTGTGAGGCTATAGAAATGCCATCTTAATGTTGATAGATAAACAGATAAGTAATCCATGTATTTTTAACTGCAGAAAAAATAACCTACATTTTGTAATTTGAACTTGTCATTGAATTTTGATATCTCAAAAACCCATGGTAATGACATAGTGTATTAAAACATTATGTCTCATGTAACTGTGTAAAAATGATAAAATGGCTGTCTACATTATACTACAAGACCTTTTATTTAGAAGTTCTTCAGAGTTTACTCAGTAAAATGATCAGTTATTTCTGACACACAAGTTGGATTTTTCAAATGTCGTATTACTCCAGCTAATGAATGTTTTGTGAATAGTCATATCTGTTTAAATTTTGAGTAAAATCATTAAAAAAACACAGAAGTTTACTCTACTACGAGTAATATTTTTCACACTGTAGAGTGAAACGTAAAAAATCAAATAAAAACAGTTCATCAGAAGTGGTAAGTAAGAATAGTTGTTGGGTACATAATAAATCATTAGTAGAAACATCTTACTGTGATTAATGTACTTAAAGTATCAAGTCTGGGAAACATGACTCCTCTTAACCATTTTAGGAATCTCAACAAAATGTTTTGTTAAAGGTACTCGATTCGGAATCGTCATTTGTGAAAACTTAAATTTCAAACAATCAGAATCTGTCTTCCGTACAAAACAATAGCTTTAAAACAGTATACACAAATGTTTATTGGACATGTAAAAAAAACAACATAGAAAACCAAGGAAGTAAGTTGGTAAAAATAGTTCAATAAATTGAACACAAGGACATGTTTATTAATTACTTAACACAATATATAATGAAACTGATTCTATCTAACATCCTCTGCAACAGGATGGATTATCTGAGAACCTTCTCACATCCATATACTACTAAATACTATTACCAAAAACATTTTCAGCCAATATCCTACACCTGTTTACTGAGTTAATGATAATATCTCATCACTAAACTTATTTAATAAGTCTGGTTTCATAGCTGGCAAGTACTTTCCTACAATTACATTAAGAAGGAACTTCAACAAGCACATGTACAGCCAAGATTGAATTTTATAGATTTGTGTAAACTAAAACAAAAATAATACGTCTTTAAATCGCAACTTTTGTGGGCCTCAGTAAAAATCACAAGAAAAAACCCACATATGTTCCCACAGTTACACAACTTTGAATTATTCTTAAAAGTGGGAGCACAAAGATAGCTTGGAAAGTGAACTGTATATCAGAAACTTCTTGGCAATTGGTCTGTAAAAATCACAAGGAGATGAGGGTTACATTCTACATTCAAAATTTGTCTAACACAATCTTGGAACTGGTGGTGGACATATGACTTGGCAGGCATAGGTGTGAGTCTTTTGAAAGACTATGAAGCTGACAAGAGTAGGATATTTGCAATATATCCCAGACTCATTTCTGAGTCTTCTGTGCTTATTGGAAATTATATTTCCATCACAAACAAAAATATTGTGAAAAAGTGTCAAGGTTTTAGGAAGTGTAAGGACAACTGCCCTGATAGTATGTTAATTACTGTCTTCAAAGACTCCTCAACAGATGGTAGGTTAACAAGGACAGGACTGTGCTCCAAGAGATAGGTAAAGGAAGGACAGCTGGTCTAGTGCAGCTTCCACCAAGGCATACAAGTTTGGTGGAAATTATTCTGAGTAATCTCCCTTGGAATGAAGGGAGAATTATAAAAGCTTCAACAGATTATGTCCAACTCCCAAGAAAAAATGGAGAAGAGAAAAACATGGATAAATATATGGAGGTAAATATTTACTTCTGGTATGAAAATAAGTATATTCTTCAGTATCAATGAAAGAAAGGCTGTGATCTTAGGACATACACTCCATAGATCGACCATTTCATCAATATCTTCGTGTCCCCAGAGTGAAATGTATTTGTTAAACTTCTCATGATAAAAACAGAGGAATTACAACTGCTTGTTGAATATCATGAAGGGCTGCCAAAATGAAACACTGTCATGATGATAGATGAACATAGCATGATATGACCAAGAGTGACATGGATAGCAAGTCTCCTGTGGTGTACTGAATGGTACATTTATGGAAGGTGCATGTTGATGACCCAGCACTGTTAGTCCTCCATAAGCTCATCTGTCACACAAGGTCTTTTCTGCCTAACATAAAATCCTCAATAGTGACATTATTAGCAATTCAAAACATTTTTCTGTAAGAAGACATATACAGGATGAAGGACTGACCAAGGCTTTAACATCATCCAAATTAGAGCAAAAAAATACAAGAATTTCACTGTACAAGTGTGGTCAATTTCATCTAGAATTTGTAGTTGTAAATGGAGAGTCTTTCTTGTTTTGATTTTCAACTGCTTTTTTTGTTGTATTTGAATGAGGTTTATTGACTTCCATGGATCCTGCCATGAAAGAAATATCGTAGTCCCTACGGGATCAATAATGTTTCAATAAACAAGGGTAACATCTAATGATATTCTTACACATTGGGGCAGGTATCCCTTGACCCTATCATTTATTATTGTCAGCAGTGGGAACAGAGATGGATGGAGATGTTAAACTGTCTACATTTTTGTTCACTGTTCACATACGGCAGAACACACTTAACATCTTCCCTGCCATTTGGGACAAAAGCAAAAGCATGAGAGGTGGGAACCCAAACAATTAACACAATGCAAATCTAACTGGTATTTGTGAGCCACCTCAACCGATGAACACACAGTAAAGAAGTGCAGCAAGACGTTTCAAGTATTCAAACTCTTGACACTGAAAACATTGTGGTCTTGAGATATAATTCAGATAACCTACTATGATAAAGGATAGAAATGATGAACTTTCAACAACCTTTTCTCTTGAGGAAATCAAAATGTCAAGGAAAGTAACATTAACATGTATATCACTGATTTCAATATCACAAGGAATTCATACTTTATATTCTTGTGATTGTGATGCTTCAAGTAATAAGTTCTCAGATCTAACTTTTTTCACCAACCTTGGATTGCATGAAAGTTCTTCTTAACCATTCTGGATGAAAGAATGGAGGCACCTTACCAATCCATGCTACCTTATTTTCTGATTCTACATTCTTTGTAAAAGATGCTGGCTTTGTATTGTCATCATTCATTTACCCATTGTCATTGGTTTACTCTTCTTGTTTAGCCATATGATAAAGAAATACCCACTAAACCCCCTCATTATGGTGTCCTAAAAGGAGTACATACTATGATGTAAAGATTCTTTGGGCACCAGCACCAGAAATAATATCTGCAACATTATGATACTGGTACTTGACTAGCCACAACTGACAGATCAACTAACTGCACAAAAAGCACCTCCAGTCACCACTCAACCATCAGGAACCTTTTTCTGCTTCAAAGAACATTATAAACCACAAGCTCATATATGAATGTTTGGATCTTACAGAAGGTATACTGTACAGGTAGAATCCTTCCCTTGAGGTATTTTCACTATGTACAAGAATGTAGATCAAAAGGCTATTCCTACTCTTACAAAATATTGCTCAGTACATAAGTTTGAATATTTCCTGAAATAAACATTTGGATCCAACTATTTCTGTTCTATATTTTTATCCAAGCTTTTAGTTAACGCATTTTTCTCAAAGCTAACTACACAGTTATCCCTAAATGGCAAGCATCTGTTACCAGCATTTAGCCAAATCTTATCTGATTCAATAATAGTACTTGACTGTCAATTTTATAGTCACTAATAGCCTCATGGTGTGCAATGATTTTGCAGTAGTAAACTTTCAACAATGAACTCTAGATATTACTAACTGACACTACTGAACACCATCAAAGCAAATAATGTACAGTACTGTGCAAAAGTGTTAAGACAAGAAAATATTTTGTCATTCTTGCCATTTTATGGGCTAATTCTTCCATGCCATTATAAAATGTAAATTTCAACACCATAGTAATGATTCACCAATTCCTGTTAACAAGTGAATGAGTCAGGATGAGAATACTTATTTATTTAGAATTCCCAGACACTTGTACCAAGATCAAGTGATAAGGGTTCTGCTTGAATAAACATGCTGATCAAACTTAGTGTCTGAAATAACTACAAAAAAGGAAGCAGCATATGAGTTCCAGTATATAATAGAAAAAATCAATGCAATAACACTCACCAAATAAACCTTGATAAAAACAGTGTTTAAGATTATATATGTGAAGAAAACCTTTGATGGCATGCCAAAGCCCAAAAAACATAGCTTGGACATCCAGCTGAATGAAAGTAAAAGGCACTTCCTTCAATGCACTGCAACTACCATGAAGCATAGTGAAGCCAGTGTAATGGTTTGGAGGTGTTTTTCTGCTGGAAATGGAGATATTTACAAAATAGATGGGCCAACACGAGTACCATCAGATACTGGTCTGTCATGGTATACCCAGTGGTTTGTATATTATTCATAAAGGATTCTACTACATAGATAATGACCCCAAACACTCATCCAACCAAAAGAGAAATTACTTAACTAAGAAGCTGCTGGAATCATTCAAATAATGTGAAATAATTCACAGAGTCCAGATCTTAACCCAATAAAGCAGATCTGGGGTTTAATGGATCAAAAACTTGACAAATCAAAAGTTACTTCCAATATATGTTTTTGCATATATATTTCTCTACAAGTGGGTTTTCTCGACATCACTGAAAATTACTAATATTATCAAGGCAGAAAATAAAATAAGAACCTCATATCTTTTCATTTTGTTAAGATATGACTTATGTACTGAATCAAACATGGTGGCCCTGTTCAACTCTTTCCATTTTTTGAAACAGTCCATTATATACTCTTATTACTACAATACATGAAATGTTAATAACCAATCAACAACTTACAATGTTCCAAGAGTAGTTTTCCCAGCCATTTTAATCTATGAAAAGGCTATCATGTTCTTTTTATTCAAATTTTCAAGAAGGTAGGTTGTTTCTTTAGCCTGCTCAAAGTTTTATATTTTTTAATCTAAATATATATGTATAACTAAGCTTAATAAATTATAGTGGAATTCTGTGGTATTAGTGTAGTAATTTATGATTTTTTGATTATTCAACTGTACCTGTGTGTATATACACACACACGACCTATAAAATTTTTTTTTATATCCTCCGCATACAAAATTTTAATATGCTTAGCAGCATATGTCCAGCAGCAGCTGAGTACAAAGGTCGTAGTGAGAAGAGAAAAGTTTTTGCTTTACTTCATGATTTACAGTTCTACATTTTAAGAAAAATAACTAATTATTTATTTCTAAACAGTAATAATCTATATATAAAATGTATGATAACATTGCACAACAATTTTTTGAAAATTTTTGCTGATTGTGACAGGAACCAGGTGGGTATGCACAAATATAGTTTTGGTTTTGCTTCATCATGTAGGAACTCTGAGAAATAGACAGTAAACTGTTTACCGGCAATAATATATTTAATTGCATTTATATTTCCAATACGCTATTATGTTCAATATAATTAAAAGTGTTTTGCTCCTTATTTTCGTTTGTATTCAATGTCCAGTGCATCACGTTGCAGTATCCAACAGTAGTCAGCAAGCATTGATGGATTCCAGTTGCCCTGACATCGTTTTTCCATTGTAACAATGTCCTGGTGAAACTGAAGATTTCAATGAAATGGTACGTGATGGGCAAATTTGGATATGATTTTTGTGATCAGCGGCTAAAAATCTATAGAGAACACCCAACAGTGTTCAAGAAGCAAAAACTTTGTTGTGCAGTGTAATTGAAATGTGACAAGATATTAGAATACACTTGTCCACTAAAACACAGCCAAGACAGGGAAGACTAAAGATCAGTTTTATATTACTGGATATGTAACTTGAGTGCACATACACCATGTCAATACAAGTTATGTAATGTTAGTTAGATGTGACTGGAAGGTAAATGTAATAATAAATATGTTTGTAAATACAGAGTGTCATGAGACTTAAAGCACTTAAACATCTGTATTTTCATATTATAACATGTAGTCATCTTAGCATGAAAAAAGCATGATTTATATTAATTTCATCATTTTTTTATGATGGTTACGAGGTTGGTGAAATGACAGACCCCCACATGGAGTATAGAAAACAGCATGAAATATAAATACCTACTAAAAACAAACATTTGAAATGTATTTAAGACATTCTAGAGATTACATAAATAATATTTGAGATTTTGGACATGAAGAATAGTTTTTTCATTCAGGACATGAAATCACTTTGCACTTAGACTAGTAACAAAACAGACTGTTTTCACAAACAAATCTTTAAGAAAAATGTTTCATCAAAAAACCTGATTTTCTGTATAGAAAATACTTGTAATCTATATTAAGTCTGCCAGATTTTGTGAAGATACATGTGTTGTATCAAATGTTATAGTGCAAATACTGCTCAGTACAAACACTACAGAAACAACGGTGAATAACAATATTAAAAACAATCAGGAAACCATTGCTTTACACCAACATCACAGCAAAGGAAAACTTTAGTGCTGAGAAAAATATTTAAAGCCAGAGAACATCATCTGTTCTCATAATTAGTTTTATCTGCATAATTTATATTTATTTCACTTTGCTTGTTACAGTAACAGTACATACGACACGTAAACTGTGGCCTACCAAAGTGAATCAAGAACTGTTTCCTGAATTGTGGTTTAACAGGCTACTTTAATGTCTTGTACAAATGGATAAACAACTCCCAAAAGAATGTAGAGCATAAAAAATGTGTTAGTGAAGAGCAAAACCCTCTATTAACTACAATCTTGGTCTCTTATGACTTCTTTTAACATAAATGTTTTTTTTTGCCCTTGTGAAATATCCACAAAAGTATACAGTAGCTGAAATGTGTATTTCTTAGCCAAAAATGTAAAAAAAAAGAAACAATTATGTATTATCACACCTCATTTATGTTCAAAATGTAGTTCCAGAAACAAATCAGGTTAGAAACACTTCATAACACTCTACGTAACAAAATTTACTTTTTCTTGTTCTTGGGTAGAAAGTGTTATTTCTCGATTGCTTATGCTTAAAGTAAATGGAAAAGACCTATTTTTGTCTTCAAACTTTGCTTTTGTGACTTGGGAGCATATTATGAAAATATGATGGAAGACTATATTCAGGGGCTGATAGGTGAAAGTGATTTACATTACAGTTGCAAGTCTCAAAAAACTACTCACTTTTAAACATTTTTGTTAATTTTTGAATAACTTTAGTATAAATACATTTAAATCTTGATTCATATGTTCTTTTATTCAGACCTTATGTAAATGAAAATGTGCAAATTTGCCCATTTTTACATAGAAAATAGATTATTTTCTAAATTTCATTGTCCAGGTCACAGAAGCAAAGTTTGAAAGGAATAATGGTCATTTTCTGTACTTTTATAACATAAGCAATTAAGAAATAACATGTACTATCCAGAAACAAAATTTGTGTTACATAATGTAATTAATCCTTTAATAAACCTAAAAAACAACTTTTTCTGTTCAAAATTACAAGAGAACAGTGAAAAAAAGCCAGTTATAAAATACAGTAGCTAGACTCTACACTACAATGTTAAAAACTGATGGTTTTGTAATTTTGTTTGTTTACCATTAAAAAGCCAACACAATTTCACAAACACTTTATTCCTACCTACGTAAAACCGACTCACGCACACCACAAATATACGGCATCCCCAAACCTCATAAACCAGATTGTCCATTACGACAAATAATGTCCACATATGAATCGTTTAATTACAATCTTGGTAAATACATAGCATGGGCATTCTCCAAATATGTAACATCAGCCAGCTCATTCATCAAAGACTCTTTTAATTTCAAGTCTAATCTAAATCAACTTAATCATAAAGCCTTAATGGCCAGTTTCGATGTTATATCCCTCTTTACAGAAGTTCCAACCACTGAAGCCTGCAAGATAGCCTTAGAACTCTATATCCGAGACCCTAACCCAACTATAGACATTCCCAGTAACCAATTAGCAACCCTCATAGAATTCACCACGATAAAGACAAACTTCATGTTCAACAACCAAAACTATATACAAACAAATGGCCTAAGCATGGGCAACCCAGTATCACCAGTTCTAGCCAATATTTTTATGACACAAGTTGAAACACAAGCAATTAACACAGCATTACATCCACCACTATACTGGTACAGATATGTAGATGACATGGTTTCGGGATTCAAATCTACAGAACACATACTTAATTTTTTCAATCACATTAACTCTATACATCCCAACATTAACTTCACATGTGAACAGGAAGAAAGCAATCAAATATCATTTCTTAACCTCAAAATTACAAGAACCGACACACAATTCAAAACAGAAATCCACCGAAAAATCACATGAAACAAAACAAAAACTCAACATACTAAGAAACCAAATAAACACAACCATAAAACTATGCTCACCAGATAAAATTAACGATGACTTAGACAAAATAAAACAATACTTCATCAACATCAATAAGTTTCCTCCACAAACCGTGGAAAACATTATACGCACACACCTAGACAGAAAGCAAAATCAACCAACAAAAGTAAATATATCTCACGAATCAAAAAATCACGTAACCATATATTCCCGACATCAGCAGACAAATAACCAACATTTGGAAAAACTAGTAACAAAATATGACATTCCAGTTAATACCAAATTTATTCAAAAACATTTATAAAATACAATGTGATAACTGCCACGACTTCTATATTGGAGAAACAAGTAGAAAAATGGAAACCTGATTCAAATAACATAAAAAGTCACCTTCACACGTTTTCGAACACTGCAAGTCAAATAAACACAACATAACCATAGAAAACACTCAAATAGTAAATAAAGAAACAAACATAAACAAATGCAAAATTAAAGAAGCCTTACTTATACAACAACTTAAACCCAAAATAAACCAATATAAAGGAACGCCTTTATACCTATATTAATATAATAAAATAAATAAATTATATATTCAAACATCTAACACCGCCCTCTACATTCCGACACTCAGTTACACAACCCCTTCCAAACATGTGGTCAGCTTCCAGTCAGTTACCTCTTTCTTTGTGAGCCTGACGATAACCGAAGAAGGTTGAAACGTTGTTCGCTCTTCTACGTAAAATATTTTCTCAACCCAAACAAGCCGTTTTTGCATATGTAGTATTTAATATTGTTTCTTATGAACCCCCAAAATAACACAGAAAAAGGCTGAGTTTTGTGGACAACAGCGTTCACTGTTATGAGCACAGACGTGTAAAACAAACAAACTTAGGATAAAAAAATCCAAATTTACAACTATTGGCTGCCTAAAATACTCCTTCACAGCTGTATCTCTGAGACCTGAAAGATCAACTCCATGGAAAGAATGCTGATACCTGTAGATGCCACGTATTACACGTTAAAATCAAACTATTCATGTTTTAACACACTATACACACATGCTATATATAAACCCAAACACAGAGCTGCAATATAAAATATCCCACAACTACAATGGTATATACACATATTAACCCTTAAACGGTAGGAATGTTGTAGGTAGCAACATCAACTAATGATGGCTACCATTTAAGGATTAATATATGAACCTCTTCTTGTTAAAATTCAAATAAATTAGTTTTATGTTTTTTGGAAGCACCTAAAATGCATCTTATGCTATTTCACCTGATAACTCAATTAAAATGTCTATGTACATGTTACTTTCCACATACTGACAGATCTATTTTCAGTCTGTCTTTTTACATTATTAGCAAGAACAAGAGTTTAATAACAAACAAAAGTTCACAACATCTAAAAACCTGCACTATTCAGACCAACTGGAATGACACATAGCAATCTATGTTACGGAACGACTTGAAAACAATAAGTACAGTGTGGACTGGAACAGGTTAATGTTTATTTTTGTCGTCAGTTTTACTGATGCCACAAGACATCAGAATTACGGTACATATATTTTTTACATTATTAATTTACTTTAATAACATATACTTATTATTTTTAACTGAATTATGCTGTTGAATAAGCAAACTCATTTTGTTTCTCTAGAGTTGGTCAAAAAAACAAAAACGTTGACAGAACAAAAGTACTCTAATAATTATTAAACTTGACAGCTGCATGTCAACTATACAACATCTGCTATATCCAGTGACAATGAAGCCTTTCACAAAATATTAGGACTCAACAGGATGGCTTGGATACAACAAAAATTAGTAGTGGTCTAGAAACTATCTACATCATTAGTTTTCAGAAACTGTTACGGCATAAATAAGGCTAAGTGAATCATAATTACCATCACTTTTATTTAAGTTATTCATAACTCAGATTTTAATAACACAGTATTATTTATTGTGCTTTCATTTGAATTAATTGTTCCAAAAGCTGGTGAACCAATCATAGTATGAACAAAAGAAAACATCCATGTAGAAGGAAGTACAACAAAGATTAAAGTTTTCAGCTACACAAGATTATAAAGAATTAACTTTAAAATTGAATAATACACCCAATGAATGTGTTGTGATAAAAAAGGGGGAAAATAGATAAAAGAAACTATAAAACTCACCAGAAGTTTGCTTTGTTAAGCTGTTCCATAAAGAGTGCAGTATCTGTAAATAGGGCTATGTGGAGAACTCCTCTAGTTGGAAACATCTTACCTGTTACAGTTTGTACATTAAAATAAGGATTAGACAGACTGCAATCAAGCTGTGCACACATGCATATACAGAACAGAATGTTAATTACCACAACATTACATTCACTTGTATTCTCAAGACAGCTGGTATTGCAAACTCTCTTTGTTAACTTGAAGTTGATCTAAGAAGGTCAAAAAGAAGAGCAAAAAGTTGCTCTGTACTTTACTTTAATTAAAGTTTTAATACCCATACCAGCTGTCTCGAGAATACTTTTTTACTTCAAGTAAGTTTCTCATCATCACAAAATGTGTACACTTTTTCCATTGTCAAGCTGCAACAGTTTGTTGGTATTGTCAAGTTAGAATTTATTATTACCAATCATGTATTCAAATAAACTGTACCCTGTATCATTGATCTGAAACTAGGCACTCACTCCATGTTTGCCGTAAACACCACAGGTTTACTTCTGAGCAAGATGATAAAAACGATGCAAAAACTTCAATATCTTCAGACCACAATATTATGTACAATTCTGCTACTGTGATATATGACTAATACATGCAGGCAGCAACCATATTTATGCCATAACTGCTGCATATGAATAATCAGATATTTTTGTATTTTTGAGTCTCGATAATAAAGTAGTACTGCTGTAACAATAGATACCATTGCTTAGGTTATGCCATTTTAAAGTAACTACTGATAATGGGGTTAAAGCACAGGCTAGGACTATTTACCTTTACATTTACAGAACTCTACATTTTGAATATTGTGTTTCAAATATAGCACGGGGCTTATAACCAGGCTGGTAGGCACCAAATTGCTACTGTGTTTCTCAGTTTCTTTCTTCAAATAAGCATCTGACCAAGTAGAGTATAAATAACGTAAATATGGTTACTGAAATAACGCGACAAACAACCATGAATTCAGCCACTATGACGAACACATGCTAAATTTACTGGCTAATTAAAATTAATATAAATTTGCCACATAACTAAAATTTTTTTCAATCTAGCACAAACAAAATTAACATTGAAAACACACACTAAGAACATGTTAACAGCAACTATAAAAAGTGGTATTTTATTGTTAAGGAAGACAAAAGGTATTGAAAGAAAGAACATAATTTTCTTGTATATAATCAATTTCAGGTGAAACCACCTTCCAAGCAGCTACTAGTTTACTTCCCATCATAAACATGGCTTCCTGTAAAACAAGTGGAAATCCAGACCTGTTTACCATAAAACTAACATTTGTAATAATCTAATCTTTTTTATCATTTCAAAATAAAACACCACAACATCAATAACAGATATTATATAATCATTTTCTATATAACTACAAGAATACTTTCTGACAGATGTACAGTTCGTATCAACAGCTTCCTTTGTATATATCACAATTTACTCTTTAATTAAACCTCACAACTGTGATATACAAAATCCTTCAAACTTTTCATGGTTCATTATCTGATAAATACAGATAAAACATAAGATAAAACCCCAGGTTATTAGAGATTTACTAAATTTGTGTTATTATTTGTGGTTCAGCTGTTTGAACCTTCAAGAATTCAATGAGATGATGATTCTGATTCAACACACATTGCAGCACTCACCGCTTGAGCTGAGCCACTTCTTCGCATGAAGATAAGTTTCTAACATTCTTTCATTAAATAACATGTACCCCATTGGCTCTGAAATTATTGTATCCACCATCTCTGGGAGTGATATTTCTTCGATTTTTCCTGGTATCAATACAATTTTTTCCGATACTTTGTTATTGTAAACCAAGGTCTGAAAATAAACACAAAATATCTGAGTTATCAATGTTCATAAAAACAAAAGTGTATATATATATATAAAGATTCTGAATAGAAATATTTAGTAAACCTTGTACATTTGTTTGGTGTGTATTTTCCAAGATTACACTTCCTGCAAACAATTTTTTATAGTTCATTTAAAATTTAGGTTAAAATTAACTTTAAGAAACTGTATTTGAATGCAAACAGTGGTTCATCAAGTGAAATTTATGTTACTATTAAATTTGCTACAACTTTGTTACTGTGGACCTCCTATTAAAAAACATTCGATTTTGTAATATAAATTTAAGGATATTAGGTATTTCAGTTTAAAATATTTTATTTCTATACAAAACAATGTAATTTAGAAAGGTATTATTGCATGCATAACATTGCTAGTCTATGCCAACTGAAATTAAAGTAACAAAATCACAGCAATCTATAAGGTCACACAAAGTTATCTGTGAGCTAATCCATGTATAAAAACAAAAGACCAATGCATGGCCAATGCTGTGACAAATAATAGAATCAAAATTGAAAAACATTTATTTTTGGTAAGAATAACAGGATCAGTAGTAGGCACAAAACAAAGGGTGTCATGACAGATTCGATGAGTGTTCTGACAAGCCAATATTTCAGTAAGGTAGGTAAGTATTCAGTGTTTATTGGTACAAAGCTACAAGGCTATCTGTGCCAGACAACATGTGGTACATTATAGATATGGGGCAATTAAGGTAAAAAGTAAAATATGTAAAATTAGAAACTGCCAGGAAGACTGAAGCAAGAAGTACACCCTTGCTATCAGTCACCTGAAGTTGGCCTTCCAAAAGAATTGGATGGAGACAGATGAGAGAGAAAGATGAGCCAGTTTGTTTTCGATATTGATGAGAAGAGGGTGGTGACTATCATGGAATGATTCCAAGGCCAACAGACAGCTGAGTGAGTCCGTATATATTGTACAATTTGTATATTGCATTATTTCAATATGATTTAGGGCAAGGGAGATGGCATACAATTCGGCAGTGAAAACAGAAACTGTAGTGGGGGTGCCACAATCAAACTATTACAAACCATGGCTGAGCCCACTGAGTCACCTGATTTAGACCCATCTGTATATATAGGAATAGATGGATCACATGGAAGATGTTCAGCAAAGAAAGAGCAATATTTCCAATCGGGTGTATCTGCTTTCCTCAGATGACTCAAAGATAGGTTACGATTGGGGACAGTAATTTGCCATGGTGAAATAGGCTGATTTGAAGAAACTGCAATGTTATTCAAGGATAAATCCAAATATTCTAATTGTGCCTGGATATGGAGACAAAAAGGAACAACAGCAGATTTTCTGTTATCAAAAAATGTGGTCCATTGTGGTTGGAAAACACAACTCCAGGTAGGATGTAGTGGTATTTCAGTAAGAATAACAGGATCAGTAGTAGGCACAAAACAGAGGGTGTCACAACAGACTTGATGGGTGCTCTGACAAGCCAATTTTTTAGTAAGAATAACAGGATCAGTAGCAGGCACAAAACAGAGGGTGTCACGACAGACTTGATGGATACTCTGACAAGCCAGTGAAACTTATTTTATGGGTGTTTTTAAGCAGTAGTGTTGGTGTTTAATCTCATAAACTCCCCACATTTTCCTAGGTGTAAAATTGACTAACAAACTAGACTAAAGTCTCATAAGGTTGGTTGCCTGGTTTGGTGTTTTATGGTGCAAAGTAACTAGGTAATCTGCACCAAACATCTGGTGAAAAGTTAAAAATTAAAGCAAAAGTATTAAAATTCATGAAACAAAATTAAGGTAAAACAAAATGATTAATTTTTGAATTAAAAACATAAATAGCATTAAATCCAATTTTTATATCTACTCTACAGCAGTGAGAGAAAAACTACAGTAATGCAAGTTGTAAATGACTTTCTGTAGCATAACTGTAATTACCTTAACTCACCAGGATGACTAACGGATAAGTTCAAAAATTAGCATTAGTCACCTAAAGTTGGCCTTTCCAGTCTTGGTTTCGAGTTATTTGTCTTTACAGCCATTTTCTAATTTCAAATCAAACTAGACATACTTTCATTCTTAAAAGGGAATCACATTAAAAAAAAGGTCTAATTTATAAATTTAAATACAATTAAAAGATTAATGGCCTTTAAAAAAACAAAAACATTTCCAAGGTCGACAGTGTAACCATCTCCAATAACACTGTCTAACGTTACAAATAAACCTTAAGACAGAACATATTTAAGATGGTGCCGTCGTTCTGACTCTCAACTATGGCAAGAAAGTAAAATGTGGCTCACTGTGACCTGAGTATTACAAAGATAAAAGAAAACGATGAGTTTAAAAACTATGGCCAATAAATAGTCTAGTTAGAACAACTTCCTCTTTCCGATTCTTACGGAAGCATGACCCCCAAAGTCCAATACATGGTTTTATTTGGAAAAGCTTGTTTTCACATTGCTCACCTCAAGTTGACTGCCAACTGACACAGAGCAGAACCTTGAATACAGGACTATAGTCCATGTATGGAACAGGCACAGCAGTGATAGTGCCAGAGCAGACAGACTTAGCTGCAGTGTCAGCGAACCCATTCCCACAAATACCAACGTAGCTGGTATCATGAAAAACTGGATAGAAGTAGGTGTTAAAGAGAAATGGGCCAGTGATCCATAGTCTAGTTTCAAACAAATAAGAGCACGATATATCTTTAGCATATAACACTGATCTGTTCCCCAAGTGGTGTAAAAGAAAACACAGAGGATGTTCAGTGATCTTGTACATTAGACCCACAGCTGCTTAATGTGTGGTAAAAAGGTCAGCTTACAGTCAAAGATAAGCCCCAAGAACTTTGTCTCAGGGACCACATATAGCACAATTTCACCGACACAGAGTTCAAGATCAGGGTAATCACCCCATTGGCAGCAGAAGTGCATACAAACGGTTTTAGAGAGAAAGAAGTTAAAACCTTTTGCTGTGGTCCACTTCAGTCAATGATTGAGGACAGTGTGTAGCTGCCACTGAATATATCTCATGTTCAATGATTGACATGAGATGTGAAAGTCGTCAACATAAAGCCTGTTTGCAACAGTGAAAGGAAGTTGTTCAGTGATGGCACTATTCTTTATACTGAAAAGTGTGACACTCAAAATACAACCCTGAGGGACTCCAAGTTTCTGTAGAATAGAACAGGAAAGTGTTGAAAGCACACGAACTTGGAATTGCATGTTCATTAAAACTTTTTAATAAAAATGGGCAAATGACCATGTAACCCATATAAATGGAGGTCTTGCAAAATGCCATACCTCCATGTTGTATCATAAGCCCTCTCAATGTCAAAGAATATTGATACAAGATGTTGTCATTTGAGAAAATCTTCTTTGACTGACATTTCAAGTTGAATCAGATGATCCATGGTGGAGTGCTATCATTGGAACCCACAATATGTGTGCAATAGGAGATTGTTTGATTTGAGGAACCAAACAAGACAAACATTTACCATCCTCTCTAAGATCTTACAGAGACAGCTTGTTAAAGCAATTGGATAGTAGTTTGAAGGAATTTTGGGATCCTTCCAAGGCTTAGAGAAAGGTAGGACAAAAGATCAGCACTGGGTATCAAGAAAAACGTTCTCCTGCCAGATCTGGTTAAAAACAATAAGAAGAATAGCAAGACAAACAGGAGATAGATGTCGCAGCATTTCATAGTGTACATCAGGTATGACCGATGTACTGCCAAACCGGTGAAAGGTGACTTCGAGTTCCACCAGTGAAAAGGAATGATTATAGTCACAGAGACAATCAACTCAAAAGGAAAGAGGTGATTGCTCTGCCCGAGTCTTGAGGGCAAGAAAGATGGAAAAAGAAGCAGAAGTGCTAGATACCTGGCAAAAGCTTTCAGCTAGAGTATCGACAATGGTCAAAGTATCAGCTACTTCCTGGCCATCAGAGAACAAGTTCGAGAGGAGGACAGAATTATATTGCCCTCTGTCATTTCATATCTTGTCCTATATGACTTTGGAACTGGTGATAGAAGATATGCTGGTTGTAACTTAATCCAAAATTCATTCTGGCTTTAATGTTTTACCCACCAAGCACGTGCATAAGCCTACTGGAAAGCGATAAGGTTCAAGGGTATGGGATACCTACGAAAAGTATCCCAGGTCCAATTTTGAGCAGCTGTCTGTACAATACAGTCAGTTACTACTGTCACACAATCGTTTTTTGATGGCTTACAGACAACGACAGGATCAAGTTTTACGAGAGCAGTGAAAGAGAGCCAGTTTGCTTGATCCAGCTTCGTTCTGGGCATGCGGGTCGAGTGGCATCAACCACGGCCAGTCTCTATCATCAAAGTTATAGGAAAATGATTACTGTCTCGTGGATTATTGTCAACCCTCCATGAAAAGTGGGAGAAAAGTAAATAAGAGCAAATTGAGATCAATAGCAGTAAAGGACTAACTAGCTGCATGAAATAAGTATAAGAACCAGTACTGAAAAAAGAAAGGTTGTGATCAGAGAATATATGCTCTACATAGTGACCCTCTCATCAATATCAGCACTTCCCCATAGGGGATTATGTTCACATTTAAAAATGGAGACTGGAACTGTTCAGTGAGAGCACTAAGGTCTAACTGGTCATAGGTCTCTCCAGTCGACAGGTAGAGAGAACAAACAGTGATGGCACAACCCAAGGAAACACTGATGGCCACAGCCCCCATGGGCGTGTCGAGTGGCAAAGAGAGGGTGGGCACATGCTTATCAACCAACAGTGCCACCCCTTCATACACTCGTCCATCACACAGCCTGTCATTTCTGTACAAAGAAAACTGCTTAAGGTGACTCTATCAGCTAGTTTCAAAAATGTTTCCTGTAAGGAAAGACATACATGATGGTAGAAAGCAATTGGTGCTGTGATGTCCTCCAGATTAGAATGTAAGTCTCGACAGTATCACTGCATCAAGGTGGCCATTTTTATTTACGTGTAGGCAAATTGTATGGAGAGCCCTTATGTTTACAACAACGTCTTTTTTCGAGGGAGGTCTACCGACCTCCATGAATTCTGCCCAGGTTGACTTGACAGGTCTTTGTTGTTGAAAGAGGATTCCAGCAATTGAGGATGTGAACGAATGATCGTTTTGCATCTTGGAATAGAAGAAGAAGATGTATCCAAGGAAATGCTAGTACTTGGAACCAAAGGAAGTGAATCTTGGGGTTTGCTGGAATGAATGTTAGGAACAGAGATGGGTGTTGACATTGATTCATGAACTTTTTAATATCATAGAGGTCAAAGACTCTTAATATGGTTTGAGAATTATTATTTTGGAGGCACAGAGAGATCCGTCTGCACTCCCACTGTAGTAGTGAAACAAAATGCAGTAGCATTCATCTGAGATGAAGTGTTGGACAGAAACTTTCGAGCCTCAAGATAAGTAATGTTTTGAATCATTTTCAAACTCTGCACCTCTTTTTCTTCCAACCATTTAGGGCAAGAATGAAAATAGGATGGGTCAGAGCTATTGCAACTGACACAATGAGGGTCCATTTCACACTCACAGGCATCGTGGTCCTTGCCACCACAGCGAGCATACGTCAAGGAACCATGGCATGATGTCTTCCAGTGACCAAATGTCTGACACTGAAAATATCTGAGAGGGTTTGGAATGTATGGCTATAACTTGCAATTAAGATAATTTGCCTTGACAATGGCAGATGGACATGGTGATGTAAATGCTAAGATGAGGACATTGGTCAGCATTATAATTCTATTTTTGTGAGTGGAGATATGCCTCACTGCAGAAAATCCTTGGGTGAAGAAACCAACAAGAATCTCTGACTCGAAGTTGTTCTTCAAATACCTCTCAACAATAACTCCGTGTGACGAATTCAAAGTAGCATGAGGCATAACACCTCAATAGATATATCCCAATCACCTTTGAATGTGAGAGGAATTCACTGTGTTGAGATGTGGATGTTTCCCACCAATATGTTATCAGAGCAAAGCTTTTTGACTGAATTTGGAGAGCCAGCAAGTCCCTCTCATCCCTTCTGAATGAAAGAGGGAGACGCTTGCCCTAAAGGTTTGTCTGAAAGAGAATGTAGTACAAGAAAATATAAGAAAATGAGGCACAGGTGTTACAGATGTTGCAGATTGCTGCTCAGAATCTTCAAGATGTGGTCATTTACCTATGGACTGTTTTTTCACTATTTTATTTAAGTTTTTATTAAGAGGATCCATAATAAATAAAGAATTTTTTGGTGCCTGCTGACTCAACCCATCATGGAGCCCTATGAGGGGATGCACTACAATACCAAACAAGAGTACTGCAGCAATGTCAGGATTTCATGAACACCATACCCAAACACCAGCATCAGATACAATGTCCACAACACCTGCTGAGAACATCAAACACTGGTACTCACTTGACCCTAGCCCAAGTGTACCAGCTGATTAACCATAGGGGACCCACCCCAAGGCCAACCATCTTCAGGAATTCAAGGCCAAAGTGGCATGTTAGGGTTTGACCCCTGAAACACCAGGATCCTCTCCTCCCTTTCACAGATCACCATGCACAACAAACAGGTGGGTGGATGTTTAGATCCCAGAGGAGGTAAACTGAAAGAACAGAACCTTCCCTGGGAGGTCCCCTCATCACGTACAGGGATCCACACTGAGGAGGACTGATAAAAAATGCTTGCTAATAAGAAAATAATTATTCACACATGATTATATAAAAAAAATGTGGTAATCAGCTATTCCATGAATATTTAACAATGAGAATATTAATTCTCAAAAGATCCCACCAATCTGAACTTCACAGTAGGAACCATGCTCCTCACTCTCCAGAAAAACAGTCACAAAAACATTTAATTCTAACATTAGTATCACCATAGGACAAGAATCAACCATTACTGTGCCATATGAAAAGAAGTGAGCTTTAAATACTAAATATGATTATAAAAAATTAAAAATCAAATAGGCATTGTCTTACCTCTGCATGTTTTGCCATAGAACTTGCTTCCACGCATACACTTTCTTAGCTCCTGCTTGAATGGCAAAAATTGATAAAATGCCAGAACCTGCACCCACATCTAGAACAACCTGGAGACAAATATATCATATCTGTAATAATATCAGTATAATCCTCACAAGTTACAGTAACTTCACAGAAATTGCATTATATTCAAAAGTTCTAATTTTCAATTCAATTGGTCCTCTCCTAAGATTTATAGAATAAAACTCAAACCAAACTAACTATATCTGCTGTTATGAGATGGACATTAAAGAAAACCAGACTTGTAGAGGTAAATCAGGCAAGTATATTATTGTATACAGAGATAACATGAAACTGTACCTTGTCTTTGAAGTCTTCCACATTAGACAAAATTGCTCTTTGATAAGTTGAAGTCCTTATTTAATCTTGCATCATGTTCAGTTGTTGAGAAATATATTCATAAAACTCGAAAAAAAACAAGGTTTAGCATGAGAGACATCCATAAAACTAGATAAAAATAACATGGTTTAGTATGAAAGACATCCATAAAACTAGATAAAAATAACAAGGTTTAGTATAAAAGATATTCATAAAACTAGATAAAAATAACAAGGTTTAGTATGAAAGATATTTATAAAACTAGATAAAAATAACAAGGTTTAGTATAAAAGATATTCATAAAACTAGATAAAAATAACAAGGTTTAGTATGAAAGATATTTATAAAACTAGATAAAAATAACAAGGTTTATTACATGGAAAACAGACCTTCTAGACAAAAACTTTATCAAAGTGGTTTTATTTATTCATACATACTGTGCAAATTCCTCTTGTCACACTTAATGGTCAAACATAGTGTGAAAAAAAAATTTTTATTATATAAAAAACTGAGTTAAACCAGCAGAGAAGGCATAAGGAAACAGACCGTGGTATATCAAACATAAAAGTTGATACCAATATCAATAATCTACAGAGAACTCAAGTCTTGAGCTGCAGTACAACTTTGTCAATGTTAGTTTATTCAGAAATATTTTAAAGATATGTGTAACTTTAAAACATGCACTTCTGTTCTTTCATAGTAAGATAAAATTTAAAAATTGGAATACAAAGGTAGTCAAGATATTTTATAATTAATTCAGACCTGACAATAAGTAATATGAATATTTCAGCAGAACAGCAGACATAAAGGTACTGTTCTAGTAACAGGAAATCTCGGTGACCAACATGCAAATTACTAATTTAATGTGATGATTTTGAAACAAAAAAAAATATTGAAGTATAGAAGGAAACATTCTCTTGTCCTAAATGTCTCTTTATTTATCTGTTAAATAAGTGTTGAAATATTATTTAATGTGACTTGTTTTTTAATTAACTAGTGTTAATTATACTACAAAATCTTGATAATAACTTCCAAATGTAAATTTCTTTATTTAGGTATTGTTTCTCTACCTTCTGATAAATAACACAGTTCACCTCCAAGGTTTTTGAAAATGAAGTCTTTTCCAGCTATACAATAATTATCTTATGTTTAGGACAAATGATTTTATTAATGGTACAATAAATTACAAATTATAGATTAATCTGTGCTGAAATTTTGACCCATGTCTTGCAGTCATGAAATTTTTATTTTTCAAATGCCTCATATAATTCTTTTAAATTTTCCATTATAACTTGTGATTTAAGCAGTATCTTCAGCAAATGATGAATTTATTGTTTTAATGTCTATTTCATAAAAAATAGAGGTCAATTTGAAGTCTAAATATGAACTTTAATAATAATAATTATTATTGTTGTTCAATATGAATTAACATACTAGAAGTTGTTAACTTACAACGACAAATCACAGAACTTTTCTGAAATAAATTAGCAGTTAAGCTGTACTGTCTAAGCTTAGTTGTCAGTATACATTACTCACTGAAAACAAGACTTTTATATTGGTCAGTGACCTCTAAAAACAAGACCATTTTATTAGTCAGTGTCCTCTAAAAATAAAACTTTTTTATTGGTCAGTATCCTCTGAAAACGAAACCCTTTTATTGGTCAGTGTCCTCTAAATACAAGGCCTTTCTACTGGTCAATGTCCTCTTAAAGTTGCTCAAGGAATACTGACAAAACTCAATTTTAACAAATCTGACAAAGAAAAAACAGAAAATTAAATACATGAAAAACATCCTAGATGATAAATTGTTTTCATATGACCTGTATGTGTGTGTGTGTAATACATGTACACTGGTGAATAAGGGTACACATTACAATATATGACACATAAAAGGTTTCTGGGCACTACATTAACAAGTCTACTAACATTTACCCCTGAATGTGTAGAAACATCCATCTATTCTGCAACATGCTACCATGATAATCCATTCACACTGTAATCAGCCTCCAGTGGTCTATAAAATTCTAGTACATTCTAAAAGTAAACATTTTAGTCAGTGGTGGGATTCAGGGGTTTCGCAGGGGTTCGCGCGAACCCGTTGATGGCTTCAATTATACCGTCGAATTGTTGATGTCGTGGAAACATCTCCTTGAGAGAACCCCTTCTTAAAATTTTTGAATCCCACCACTGATTTTAGTTATCACAATTTCTGAACACCCCGTATACACATAGATGTAAAACAAACTTGAAAATATTGAAGTGCTGAGGCATCATCCGTTCTGCGTGAAAAGACCGAGTCTTTTTCTCTCTTCTTAAACTTCTCTATCACCTGATGAAAAATCTGAAAAACTGAAAAATATTTATAAATTCATATAAGGAAAGTATAACAATCTGTTAATACATCATTAATTTTACAAAAATGAGTTTTAAAACTATTACTGTGAGCGTGTGTGTAGTTTTGAGCAAATTTCATTCAAATGTTTATACCAAGTATCCAGAATATAACATCAGCTTCAGAGGATTTACTTTTAATTTACAAAACAGACACAATTAACACATAATTAAATAACTAAGCAACAATATTTTAAAGAATCATACCAAGTACTTAACATAACTTTAACAGGTACAGCCAATTAAAAAAATACTGAGCTTACGACACCAAGTACTGAACATATTTCTAAGGACCTATCTGCAAATAGCAATAAGTTGATGGATACACACTAAAATATAGAACTAATATTTTTTAGAATTTTGTACAAAGCTATTAGAGGGTTATATTTATATATTGTACTGATAAAATTATAGTAAGTAATTGATAATGTGGGTTAGCTGATCATCATATGAGCCATCAAAACAACTGATATCTAATTGTCACATCCTTATTCTGAGAATCCCAGTGAACTGTTTAACCTTATACTCTAGATCCTCTATTATCAGCATACCCAATGACTTGGTTGGAGACAAACACTCACCCCGTGTGTTGGGAAACTGGAGCAGTATGCTGTTACCATCTTTAGTTATGACAAAACACTGGTTTCCTACAGCTGCAGTTTCATCATCTTTTCTCATCTCAACCTCAAAAACAGACTCAGGGCCATTAGTTCCTTCTGCTAATAAAAGAAAACACACACACAATAAAATTCTATTTACCTGTTTATAATAAACATGATAGCTTTTCATTGCTGAGGCTATGTCAGGAATAAGATTCAAAACAGGAAGTCATCAGTTACATCAGTGTAGGTATAGTTTTATCAAAACAAGGAGGTATCAGTTATACCAGTGTAGGTGTAGCTATATCAAAACAAAGAGTCATAAGTTGCGTTAGTGTAGGTGTAGCTATATCGAAACAAAGAGTCATCACTTACATCAGTGTAGGTGTAGCTATATCAAAACAGAGTCATCAGTTACATCAGTGTAGGTGTAGCTATATCAAAACAGGAAGTCTTCAGTTACATCAGTGTAGATATAGCTATATCAAAACAAAGAGTCATCAGTTACATCAGTGTAGGTGCAGCTATATCAAAACAAAGAGTCATCAGTTACATCAGTGTAGGTGTAGCTATATCAAAACAGGAAGTCTTCAGTTACATCAGTATAGGTATAGTTTTATCAAAACAAGGGTTCAACAGTTACATCAGTGTAGGTATAGCTTTATCAGAACAAGGGGTCAACAGTTACATCAGTCTAGATACAGCTATATCAAAACAAGGAGTCATTACTCACATTAGTGTAGGTATAGCTATATCAAAACACGGTGTCATTAATTACATCAGTGTTAAATACATTAGTTGAAACTGACATCCCCTCAACAAACTATATCCACAGTTGAAACACTGAAACATATCTAATATGTTGATGAGTAAACAACAAAGAGAAAATGTATTTTTATAGCTTTATATTTAAGATTATTACTTATCTTTTAGCTACATAAATATGACTTTCCCTACTGTGTGTGTGTGGGTGTACTTTTCAAACATTTTAAGAGTTCCTCCAGGTTGTTGCTTGCATGCCCTAAGTAGTAAAACCCTGGTTATGTTTGTATCTAATAATAACAGAGTAAACAATGCATGTCAAAGCTACACTATTATTAAAGAAGTATCACTGTATCCTAATTATTTAAGAAATGGCCACCACATTACACCTTCATAATTGTTTGTACAAGTAGAACACATACATAACATTGCAGCATAAAAAGTAATGCTGTGTACTAAGTCATGTACGAGTTCAATTGATATTGATAGTGATATTCAGTTCAACATAAAACTATAAATAACGCATGGAAACCAAACAAACAACTAATAGCACTGATAAAGCAACGATGACAGTTCATGGCAACAAGAGATAGAAAAATAAAAAAACAAATTAATAGTATCAGAAACAAAATCAGGAGAAATTAAATTGTTAAAACAGGAAAAATGGAATAACTTCTGCTCCCAACTAAATGAAAAAACATATCCTAGAAAGTTTTGGTCACACCTAAAAAGTCTCACCAACGAAGACATAACACAAAAACATAATAACACCTTAGAGCACACTAACAATGAAAAAAGCAGAACCCTTCAGAGAACAACTAGAGTACACTTTCAAAAAACATGACGACTCAGACATGAACAACTACTTTTACAATACAGTAAACAATCATGTAACAAATAACCCAAAATTATACAATCCATATTTCTCTGTCAATATCAACAACAACAACACCAATAACACAAATGATTATAATACTTTACTGCTTACCAAAAATATCACACTAACAGAACTCGAACAAGCAGTTAAGACTCAAAAAACAAATCACCAGAAAATGACGACATACAAAGAATTCTCATCAAAAGAGACATTCCGAAATTATTTCACCATCTATTAGTAAACTTTAATTTATCATGTTACTCTGGCTACATCCCGGTTTTGTGGTAGCAAGCCAACATACTAATGTTCCATAAAGAAGGTAAGCCAGCCAATAAACCAAACAGTTATCGACCGATCAGCCTGACCAGCTGTGTAGGCAAAATTCCTGAAAAAATAATCTGTAATAAACTGTCCACATTCCTGGAGATAACATCAAAATTATCTGAGGAACAAAACGATTCAAAACATTCAGACAAACAAAAAATCATTTGGTTAGGTTAACTGAAACAACAATAAATAGCTTTAATAAAAAAGAATGCACTGTCGCTTGCTTCCTCGACATCGGGCCTGGCATGGCCAAGCGCGTAAGGCGTGCGACTCGTAATACGAGGGTCGCGGGTTCGCACCCGCGTCGCACTAAACATGCTCGCCCTCCCAGCCGTGGGGGCGTATGATGTGACGGTCAATCCCACTATTCGTTGGTAAAAGAGTAACCCAAGAGTTGGCGGTGGGTGGTGATGACTAGCTGCCTTCCCTCTAGTCTTACACTGCTAAATTAGGGACGGCTAGCACAGATAGCCCTCGAGTAGCTTTGTGCGAAATTTCAAAACAAACAATCCTCGACATCGAGAAGGCATTCGACACTGCATGATATAATGGTCTCCGGTTCTGTATGAACTGAAATGGAACTTCCGCGAGGAATTATTCGCTGGCTCTCTAACGTTTCAGAAAACAGACAATATAAGGTAAACGTAGAGGGAACTTTCTCGGAGTTCTTCATTCTAGAAGCTGACGACCCTGTTCTCTTCATCACGTATGTGAACAATATGCCACAATATCCAAATCATGGATACTCATCACAGTTTCCTGATGATGTAGCAATCTGGAAAAGTGCCCCAACACCAGCAATAACAGCCACAAACATACAACCACAACTAAATAGAATATGTGAATACTGCCAAAGATATAGAATCAAAATAAACACAGCAAAAACCTAACTAGTGACATTTACAAAGTCAACGAAACACCAAAAAGCACAACCACGGATTTACATGAATGGAGCACTTCACCAGACTAGTACATCTGCAATATTTCTCTGATTAGCGTATGATTCGAAACTTACATGGACAAACCAGGTAAATAACATAAAAACTGAAACTTGGTGAAGAATAAACCACGCTAGGAGTCAAATTGGTAAAAACAGTAAAGTAACACTTGAAAACATCCTCAAAATATACAAAACACATATAAGATCTGTAATAGACTATGCAGCTCAAGCATATATTAATGTAAGCAAAGAACAATTGAAAACCAAACTACGTTCATTACAAAATACACTACTTACAACAGCATATAGAGTACCTAAAACAACCTCTTCAAAGTTTATGCATAAATATTGAAACACACAAACAATAGCATATATACTCCTACATAATACAATAAAATATTTTGATAAAAATTGGAGAAAAAATGAACTATTATGCGAACTTGACAGATAATGCATGTATGATTAAGAGAGTTCTAAACACCTCTTTCCGATTATTTTATATATTAGATCATTAAGTTAAAATTATTAAAAAATTCAAAAAATAATAACAAATAAATAAATTTACAAAAATAAAAACAGGCCACCTATGAGCTAGACTTTAGTGAAGGAACTGATGGTGCGAAATACATGGACACTGCCCTGCTTAGAGCTCTAGTAAATTGGGGCTGCCCAAGATCTTATATAGTAATTACTAATAAACTAAGAAGTTCAAACCAACAAGGAAGAAGGAAGAGGTAAAGTGCATCTGACCCTCCTGGGTATATATACATATACACACTAACAACAGTGAAATAGTAAATATATCATATACATAGTAATTATTTGATAAAGTTTTTGTGAACTGTACGTATTTATTTTTGATAGTAAAACTCTATTCTGTTTGAATGAAGTACATTAAAATTGTATAGTTTATTTTTTTCAATATACTAAGATTCAAAATACTAGTGATTAAAGTTGTCTCACATAAAACAGACCTATAGAAACTCATCCAAAACACCAAAAATATCGAGAAATGTAGAAAATATTTCCTGTGGTTAATAGTTTGTATAAATATGAATCCGTTAGGTAACAAAGACAGTAGTTTTTTACGTCCTCAATATGTGAACCAAGATGTTTTATAAGTATAAGACATTGAAGGATATCAGTATTGAGTTTTAATAAGTCATCTCCAGAATTGGACCATGGAATTGTAACAAGAAACAAAAATTTTTTTGAAAAGTTTTGCTTCCTGAAAAGTTTTTGCTGATTGTGACAGGTACCTGGTGGGTATACACAAATATAGTTTTGATTTTGCTTCATCACGTAGGAACTCTGAGAAATAGAGAGTTAACTCTTTACCGGCAATAACATATTTAATTGCGTTTATATTTCTAATACGCTATTAAGTTCAACGTAATTAATGGTTTTTTGCTCCTGATTTTCGTTTTTATTCAATGTCCGATGCATCACATTGCAGTGTCCAACAGTAGTCAGCAAGTATTGACGTATTCCAGTTGTCCTGATATCGTTTTCCATTGTAGCAAAAGTGAAGATTTCGATGAAATGATACGTGATGGGCAAATTTGGATGTGATTTTCGTGATCAGCAGCCAAAAATCTATAAGAAACATCCACAGTGTTCAAGAAGCAAAAACTTTGTTGTGCAGTGTAATTAAAGCACTTGACAATCACAATAAACCTACCCGATTATCGCGATAGAATAACTTGAGTATCAAAATAAAGACACTCTATATCATGTTAAGAGACTTAGTTATCAGAACAAAAACACTTGGTCATCAGAATAAGAACACTGGACTATCAGTACCAACACATCTGTTAATTCTGATAATCCAATCATCTGGCCCTTTCAGCCGTGGAGGGGTTTTTATGTTACGGTCAATCCCACTATTCGTTGGTAAAATAGTAGCCCAAAAGTTTGCGGAGGGTGGTGATGACTAGCTATTTTCCCTCTAGTCTTGCAATGCTAAAGTAGGGACAGACAGTGCATATAGCCCTCGTGTAGCTTTGCGCAAAATACGAAAACAAACAAACCAACTATAGGCTGCTATGTCGATCTTCTAACAGCAAGTAGTTATTGAAGCTTATAATTATCCACGAGAAACCTATCAATGCAAACCAGGAAGTGGAGACCACATACAATAGACTAGTATGTAGTGTGAAGACGAGTGTTATTCACCCATAATCCAAGTTCGAGTTGTTTTATAATTATCAATGACAGTTTATTCAACGTATAAGATAAAAATGGTGTAATATTCAACACCTACAGTGTGAATTGTCAATGTAAGTTCGAAACTGTGTCTTTACAAATATCGTCGGTGATGTACACGCAACTGATGGCACCTTGACTGCTGACATATACAGCACATACTGATCCCACTTCATCAAGAACACATCTCATCAAGCGTGTACTTATTTTCCAGTAAGACGATAATTCCAAATAATATGTTGATAGTAAATTGAATGTAGGAAGGCTTGATATCCAGTTAGTCCTAATATAAATATTCCAGAGTCTGCTTTACTTATTTAAAAACTGTGAAGGCCCTAATGTGATGAAGCACATTAGATGAATTGTGGGAAGTAATACAGGACATCTGGAACAATATTATCATGTCGTACATTAATAAATTAAACAAAAAACAAAGCGTAGTTTTCTGGGTAAAGGAAGTGACTTTATAAAACGCATCAATGTACTGTACAACTTATTGTCTTTTCTCGTATCTTCTGTGATGTTTCGTACCTCCTGGTCTGTGTTGTATACTGGTTTTTACTTCTGTCTGCGTGCTTCTTACGTGTTTTTACAATTAGCTCCAATACTATTCACGTGTTTGTAAAGTGTATTACACCTACCTCAATGTAACCTCAGAGACGTTCCTGTTTTAATAACAAAATAACAACCAGAACGGTGAGAACACAAACAGAAGAGGTTTTGAATACGGAAAACCAAATACTAGCAACACGGTAATGTAATTCTACAATTTTTTTGCAATAGTTTATCAGGTTTCAAATATATATTGAAATCGAATAATTGTATTTGTTTTAGCACAAAGCCACAATGGGCTTTCTGCTGTGTTCATCGTTGATAAATGGAACACGAATTTATGTGTTCTAACTTCATAAAATTACTGCTAACTCATCGGGTGACATATTTCTCTCAAATGAAATTAACTTACCTTCCTTTCCTTTGACACCTTATCAGTATTAAACACATTATTTAACATGTCTTATGTTTACATTTATTTACAATACATTATCTGTTATTTCAACCTATCTGTAATGGTGAATTAGTGCTACCAATCTAAACTAAAATTCATATATTAATTCATAAATTAATGTTAAAATCTGTATTACGGCTTGGCATGGCCTAGCGCGTAAGGCGTGCGTCGCGCCAAACATGCTCGCCCTCCCAGCTATGGGGGGCGTTATAATGTTTCGGTCAATCCCACTATTCGTTGGTAAAAGAGTAGCCGAAGAATTGACAAGCTGCCTTCCCTCCGGTTTTACACTGTTAAATTAGGGACGGCTCGGTGCAGTGGGCTAACAACCTACTCACATACATACTTGTTGAAGAACCCGCAAGCCATTGCGGCCTTATCTTCCTAGATGGAATCTATTGGTGAAAACTAACTAAAATCTGCATTATTAAAAATAGAAATGTGTAATTTAATAATTTTAATCCTACAAATATCAAATATATATTTATTGAGTCGTGAAGACTTTTTTGTACGTTTGTCATTAATCACAAAAATATACAATGGTATCGAAGCCCGAATTTTATTGTTATAAGTCAACAAACCTGTAACTGTACTACGTCGATACAAATTACATCCCTAAAATGCAAGGTTCTTATGGGGTTGGACATAGCAAACAATACAAACAGAAAGGGAAAGTAAACAGATAAACATGAAATTCTAAGAGTTTCTTATAGCGAAGGTTGGTGAAAAGATGATAAAATAACTTTATATTTTAAACACGAACTGTACTACATAATAAATTATCTTTTATTTTAAACTGTTAATGTTCATAACATGCAAGGATATTCATATCCATCAGTATCGGTTATGAATCTCTTCAATATTATTTTAATATATGTACATAGTGTACCTATAAATTATAATATCAATCTATTCAGAATATTATATCTAAATAAATAACTCACACAACAACAATACATTAAACTTTTTTTATATGTAATTTTGTACCATACTATTATTTTGTTGACACAAACATTCAATTTTTTTTGTATTATACATCTTAGGTTTATTAAATAAGTAATTTAGTTTATATTAAATATTCCCAGCTCTTTAAGTAAGCGGTTTAATTACGGAACAGTTACCCAACTGGCTATTTGTATTTTGTCAACCGCAAGGAATCGAAATATGGATCTTATAATTGTAAACACATAAACTTACCGCTGACCTGCCACGTGCTTTCACTAGAATGGATATTTTCTTCTAAGTGAAAGATATATATAGGTATATCTTCACCCTTTCCACTGTGGGCATTCGAGTCCTGGATTGTAACAATGTAAGCACCTAAATATGCCTATCATATCACACTCCAGGTGACCTCAAATATTACAAAAACACAATTTTCTTATTCTATGCAACCTGTTTGCATTCTATGTTTCCTGTTAGGTTTATATTAGTCATATTGAACTCGTTACAGTAGAATGTGGAAGACCGCAGTTCGTGTTTAACTATCGCCACAAAAATGTGCCACGCTCTTAACACTCTGAGTGTGTTATAGGAGTTATTGTGAAATTCCATTACTTGGTCTCAGTAACTCAAGAGCTGGCAGTGTATAGTATTGTTTAGTGCTTTTCTTCTGGTCAATCACATCAAAATTAGAGACAAATAGCGCAGATAGCCATCGCGTAACTATGGGAGAAATACAAAAAAAACAAAAAAAAAACACCACCTGGGTAAATATTATAAAAGGAAACTGTAATATTACTAAAAGGGTTAAAATAGTTAATTATATGGTTAATGCTGTCAGACGTTTCACTTTTAATAATTGTTTGTATTATTACTTAAATTAATTTCTAAATTTGTTTATTACATATTCAGATGTCTGAATCCACTGTACTCATGAACGACCGAGAACAGGACAAGAAAATAAAAAATATTTCCACTGGAGCACCAGAAACCGCTGGATCTCCGTTTCGAAACTTCAAGTTTCCTTATATTGGAATCATCCTAGCTATGGCTTGTCCAGTCTTTTACGCTACACAGTCTGCTTTGTTCAAAATGATACCACATCTGTCTAAACAAACCATTTTATTTTACCGGGGGATGTATATGGTTACTATAGCCTGTCCTTTGGTCATTCACAGTGGGCAGTCAATTTTGTCGGACAGTTTGAATAATTTTCTGTTCTTAGTCCTCAGAGGAACTATTAGCACAGGAGCATCGGTTCTGATGTACAATTCATTGAACCTTCTACCACTAGGTAACGCCACTTGCTTAATTATGACAGAAAGTGTATTAACAACAATATTTGCATACATAATGCTTCGGGAAAAAGTTCATTTGATGGATTTTCTAGCCATCGCATTATCTATGACAGGAATCATTCTCGTATGTCGTCCACCATTTATATTTGACAATGAAAACAAAGTGAATACCAGTAACCAGGTTGTAGGTTCCTTAATGGCTCTTGGTAGTTCCGTCTTTAACGCCCTGTCACAGGTAATTACAAGGAAATTATGTATATTCACTACAGTGTTGTGATATACCAGTATTCTCTTCTACAAATTATATTGTTAGGTATCTATATGTTTACACGAGCAGAAAATATACTTTCCGAGTGTGGAACAACTTCTTGTTATGTACTTGCCATTGGTATTACCAGTTTTCTATGTCAGTATTTTATCATTAACGCCCTCTTTGTGGAAGATGCCGGGTGTTTTCGTTAATTCGTTCATTCCAGATAGTTTTGGCTTTCATCTATCAGGTCGTCTTACTTGGTGAAGTGGTCACTTTGCTCAGTGGGTTAGGGGCAGTTTTCATTACGTCCGCAGTTGTGATAAAGGCCTGTTTGAAGTGGTATACTGAAAACCCTACAAAGATAATCAGAATTTTAGGAAAAGTAAAGTTAAGATACTTCATCCTCAAGATTCAGTCCTTTAAATTATCTATTAATTAAACGTCGAATGAAACAGAATAAGACTGTTAGCAAAGTTGATCAATATAGCAAGACTATATAATATGATATGTTTAGTGTATGTAACCTGTCAATATAACCAAAAATGTTTAATTAACACAAACAAGTGTACTGTTATTACAAAATTACCATCTTCTTATGCATACTTTATGTTTTCAGTTACTATTATATTTTAAGATTGAATGTGCCTTTCACTGATCGTGTTATTTAATAAAACAATGTTGAATACTTCCTATCGACTAATAAATATTGAATACAAACGTTCATAAAACCAATTCATTTTTCTGTAAATGCTAGTGGGCTGATAAAACGACACAACATTTCTGTCGTACCCGGTTATTTACAAGATAATAACATTGCTATGAAGAAGGGTTACATTTCAATGTTCTAGATTTTAATAATTATTAATACCATTAAAAAGTTTCAAAGACGATTGAACTATTTAAAATCTCTTAATGGTTCTTTTGAAAACAATTCTTATTCAACTTCACTTCATAATAAACAATGTCTTTTCGTATCAAAACGTATGACAGCTATTGAAGTATTTAAAAAACATGCAACAACGAACAAGCGACAGTTAATTCGCGAGATAGAGCGTAACGTCTTCTCTCCTCTAAATGAGCGAATAGATAAATTAATCACGTGACCTCATCACATAAAAACAAGTGTATTATCCCATTATAATACAAGATTATAGGACAATAAATTGAGAGAAATTAATTAACTAAATAAATCTGATCATGAGTTCTTTTGTTTGTTTTTGTATTTTATACCGAGTTCCCCACACAAAAGAAAGACTCAAAAGACAATAACAACTTAATTGGTTCACAAACTACACGGGTCGTTTACGATGATTTTTATGACACAATATTTTACATCACACAGAAACATAACATACAAAAACTATACTTTAAAAAAACTTCAAAAATAACTACATTTAATATCTTTCTACATACCAGGCTGAAGCTTTCTAAACCATACATATATTTAAGTGGATCTCTGTCTATTAACCAGTTAAACCAGATCTCACAATTAGAGAAACATCAAATAAAAGATTCCCACACTGTCATATGGTGCAGTTGTTAATTTAAATGGTGACACTGTCATCTTATCAACTTGTTCAAAAATCATCTACATATTTTTTATAAAAGGGTTTATTATGTGAATTTATATTTTTTTATTTGAATAAAGACCTTAAGCCTTTCTCAATTCTTCCGGATAGTTTTATTACTACATATTGTATAACTTATGTAGACAGATACATAAAACGTTTCTGTACATACAGACATTAAGTACTTCTACATAAACTGGATCTGAAAACTTGGTAAATTTCTGCTGCAGATTTCATTGTTTGGACAGAACGTTATTTTGTGCCAGTTAAAGATTTTATTTACAAAACTGTCAAAGCCATACCGCGACAAAATTATATGTCATTATTTCTCTAGGTGTTCAGGTACCTGGGGTTTTTTAAACGTCATACTATGTCATCCAAATGATATTTAAACATTAAAATCACATACAGAATTATTGTTGTTGATTTGTTCTGTGAAATAAACGTCTGCCTTTATCATGAACCTCGGTCAACAATCAGTGAATATGACACAACCAAAGTAACTTTGAAAACGGTGGTTTGTATTTCACACACAACTTTATACTAAACAAACAGTAATTTGAAACAAAATTAACAAATCATTTACAACTGATTCTTCATACTAAAATGAATGAAACAGATGTTAGAGATCTATTGGAAAAGTATTACTCTAACAGTTTTTAGCACATTTTCTCAAACGTCTTCCAAATTTTATAAAATTAATTTTATTTGTGAGTTTTTTCATTTGGTAACGTTAAAGTTAATTAACAAACCAGATCTTATTACTTATTAAATCATGGCTACCTGGTTTAATTTTAATTAATCTACTACTATATTAGATATATATATTAACTTTCTCAACATCGGATTCAAAATAGTCATGTAAGTTTAAGCCACAGTAGTGGACCTGCTGCCATCTGTCATAGGTCTCTACTAATGTGTCAGTCACGTGCTTTACTTTTACTTAGACCAATAGCTAATACTTTTATACTTTAGATGATGTAAAGTTGGTTATTGTTTGTTTTCATTGAATTACGAAATATTTCAAACACAGAAAGTCGGTTTTGAATTAACAGCTGTAGTTTTATACTGTACAATAATTCATAAAAATAATAATGACAGAAAATGTCAGTTTGGAATCTATATTAACGGTAAACACGTTTTTACACGAACCTTTCTCTACACTATGAGATTTAGTTGTTTTATAACGTCATGAAGAGTGAATATATAAGATGAAGTTTAAACCACTGAGATGGTTGTTATGAAATCACAAAACTAGAAATGTTTTACTTTGAATATTTCAAATGTTAAGAATTTATTACCAAGGAAAGAAATTCACAAAATATGTTGTAACAGGTCTGACTCTTAAGCAATTAAAGAGCTTACTTTATTATTACATTTCTACCAAATTTAACACCTAACACCAAAAGGCCATTTTAACACTTGCAGCTGTTTAGTAGCACCAGTTAAAAACATAGTTAAAGGAGAGATTACATTTCAGAAACCATGTGGAATATAGAAGTTATCACAGATACTGTATATAATCTCAGATCTTCTGATGGGTTTTCAACTCATGACAAATTTCTTGCATTTGGTGTTGGTGTGAGGCTATAGAAATGCCATCTTAATGTTGATAGATAAACAGATAAGTAATCCATGTATTTTTAACTGCAGAAAAAATAACCTACATTTTGTAATTTGAACTTGTCATTGAATTTTGATATCTCAAAAACCCATGGTAATGACATAGTGTATTAAAACATTATGTCTCATGTAACTGTGTAAAAATGGTAAAATGGCTGCCTACATTATACTACAAGACCTTTTATTTAGAAGTTCTTCAGAGTTTACTCAGTAAAATGATCAGTTATTTCTGACACACAAGTTGGATTTTTCAAATGTCGTATTACTCCAGCTAATGAATGTTTTGTAAATAGTCATATCTGTTTTAATTTTTGAGTAAAATCATTAAATAAAACACAGAAGTTTACTCTACTACGAGTAATATTTTTCACACTGTAGAGTGAACCGTAAAAAAAAATCAAATAAAAACAGTTCATCAGAAGTGGTAAGTAAGAATAGATGTAGGGTACATAATAAATCATTAGTAGAAACATCTTACTGTGATTAATGTACTTAAAGTATCAAGTCTGGGAAACATGACTCCTCTTAACCATTTTAGGAATCTCAACAAAATGTTTTGTTAAAGGTACTCGATTCGAATCGTCATTTGTGAAAACTTAAATTTCAAACAATCAGAATCTGTCTTCCGTACAAAACAATAGCTTTAAAACAGTATACACAAATGTTTATTGGACATGTAAAAAAAACGACATAGAAAACCAAGGATGTAAGTTGGTAAAAATAGTTCAATAAATTGAACACAAGGACATGTTTATTAATTACTTAACACAATATATAATGAAACTGATTCTATCTAACATCCTCTGCAACAGGATGGATTATCTGAGAACCTTCTCACATCCATATACTACTAAATACTATTACCAAAAACATTTTCAGCCAATATCCTACACCTGTTTACTGAGTTAATGATAATATCTCATCACTAAACTTATTTAATAAGTCTTGTTTCACAGCTGGCAAGTACTTTCCTACAATTACATTAAGAAGGAACTTCAACAAGCACATGTACAGCCAAGATTGAATTTTATCAATTTGTGTAAAGTAAAACAAAAATAATACGACTTTAAATAGCAACTTTTGTGGGCCTCACAAGAATCTCTCACACAACAACCACTTTCTTCAAGATAACCCTTCCTTGAAATCCCTCACCAAAGTGTCCTTGGTAAGAAAGTTCAAAGGAAGTTAAAAAAAAAAATGCCAGAGACATCAATTCTTATAAGAAGTGTTTGTTCTGTTGTTTCCTGGCATGACAATGTTTCCAGGTGTAACGTAGTCACCAATCATCAGACTATTATTAACTGGGAAGTGGGAAGTATTCCCTAGCACCACCTGTTGCTGCGTCTGTAAATACAAATGTTCAAATGATGTTTTACAATAATTATATAACCATACTTATACCAAAAATATGTTGAATTTACTTATGATTTTAGGTGTATTATGTTATAATTACATACTTATATTGTTGTCATTAATTAAATATGTATCTAGACTGTTATTAATTAGTTTCAGGTAATTAGAAAAAAATAAATAACAACCACCAATGCAGTTAATGTACTTTTACAAAGCACAACAAATAATAGTTTATAATGCAAACTTTAATAAGAATATTTATACTATAAGAATAACTAATGTTTTATCCCATATCAATGTGGATATATATAAAATTCTGAAAACAATACATATATATATTGACAGAATGATGTACTTCTGATTCAGGGTGAACTCACTAAAGAAAATCTTGTATAGCTGGTACTAGCAACATTAAAACACGGCTACATTATATGTGCTAATAACTCTATATGTACAGGCTGGGGTCAAAGTTTGCATGAGACAAACTTATACATAGTGCAGTTCAACATGGTATTATGAATTTGATGTCAGAGTTATTGTCTTTTCATGTCAGAGGAGAGAAACAAAAACAGCTATGATATAAAAATAGAAGATTGTATTCAGGAAGTTTTACAGATATGTAATAGACAAGAGAGTTTTATTAGACTTGTTGATTAACACCTTGTCATGTTTACCATATGAACACTCAGTTAATAAAGAACCACCCGTAAGTACATTTCTGAACTTATCACTTCATAAAACAACTAAAACAGCTAACTTTCAATATTTAGTAGCCACGATGGTAATTTGATTGGTTCATTGAATTTCTTGCAAATCTACACACAGGCTGCATGCGCTAGCTGTCCCTAATTATACACAAGGGCTATAGGTGCTAGCTGTCCCTAACATTGAAACAATAGAATAAATAGCAGATAGACAGTCAGTGCCAACTACTAGCTCTTGAGGTACTCTTTTAATGAGAAAGAAAAATGGAATTTACTGTCACATTACAACATAGGATATGGGGCCAGCATGCTTGGAGATGGGGCTTGATTCTGTGACCCAAAGAACATGCATTGGGCACTGTAACCCCAAATAAACTAAAAACAATACTTTAACAATACTAAATAAGAAAGATGTAAGAAAACCAACCTGGTTAAAAAGTGAAGGCGAGATACCACCACCTATAGAACTGGTGGGAACACTGGCTTGAACCCGAGATGATCCTGTCTTGCTTGAATTTAATGTTCCAGGACTTGGCAAAGAGCCTGAAACAAAGTCGTATCTTTTTGTATGTCTTATTCAAAAGTTTTTTTTTTTTACTCAGCTATTATGAAAGTTATAAAAAAAGTTAAAATAAAATGAAATGATGACATAATTACATGACCAGTTACATTTTTCACTAAAACCACACCAATTAATAACTATGTTCATTCTTTCTTTTAATTTCTCTATACAAATACCACAACTATCTCCTTAGGATACTGTTAAAACTAAAACTTTACTACCTCACAATGGCACTTTGCTTGTTACATTAACACAGATTTTCATAAAACCAATGGACATACTTGATGAGATCAAGACATTTCAAGTTAAATTATATTCTCTGACTGTAGAAAAGAATGATGCATCCATCGTTAAGGAAGATATAAAACTACAAAACTACATTCTAACATTTTAACAAGGAACAACTTTTTTGAAACAGGTCAGACTCTAAAATACAAAACACAACACTAGAGGTCCTTATTTCAGTAGAAATATCATTACGTCTGGTGTAGGAAAAGAACCCATAATGAATCTGAGACAACACAAACCCTGAAATTACAAGGGGAAAATCAAGGAGGACTGAAAATTATATTAAGATAAAAGTAATGATGTGTGTAACAGCATCAGGTTCAAAATCGGACCAGAAGAGTTTATTGTCATGAAGAATCAAATAATTAATGCCCTCTGCATATAAAAATAATACAACTAATTGAGTATAAGAGAGGACCATCATCTAACAAAGGAAAATAACCAAAGAAATAAAGAACAGTCAACTGCTTGTGGATGTTAACACTCCTACGAAAAGATGTTTCTAGTCCTGATTTCTCCAAGCCCGTTCCCCTGGCTGTGGTTTTGCTAGATAGTAGATAGGGACAGTGGGAATCTTGTTAATCCATTTATTAATGGATTTAAATGGCAATTTCATTTAAATACAAAATTATTAGCCTAATATTAATAACCTTTCAAGTTGCTCTGGGGCCTATTAGACCCCACTTTTCGTAGGAGTCTAAAATAATCAACAGCATTAAGCTCTTGAATATCATCTAACATTATGTCAAAGAACTATCTGACTTAGGTAAACCAAGGTTAATAGGAAGTCAAAACAAAAGTACATTTTTTGTATTAGTGTGTAATAATTAATAAGTAATCTAATTCATTATAAGTTTAAAATGAGAACCTTTTCTACAAGCAGTTTGACTGTCCTATCAGGAAGAATAAATGATGGTTTCAATAAGAAAACCACAAAAATGATTTGAGTGATGTTTTCCCATCAACGCAATGTCCACTGTCGATAGTTGGATGTCAAAAAGGGAAAGACACTAAAAATGATGACACCCAGGATTTAAAATTTAGGTTCTCAAAAGTATGTTGAAGTCATCACTGGAAGTAGGAAGAACTCAGACATTGATAAAACATTGCAAATAACAATAAAATTCAACATACCATATTTCCCTTTGGAGTTGTATTAGTTTACAATGATTATTTGGATAAATTATTTAAGGAAAATAGGTTTCTGTCAGTTTAATTTTCCAGCAAGTATTCATACTGGATTATTCTAGTTCACAATATTTCTTCTAAATCAGTCAGAATCAATTCCAAAACATTAAAAAATATAAATATGAAATATGGAAAATTAATATACAAAACTGATGTTAATTTACTAAAGTTAAAACTTTAAAAATTAAACATTACTTTACAAGAAGGTACTGGCATATGATGGTATGAAATTTAAAAGCTAGTATGTAATAGCTAATTTGGTTTTAAGGCAAACAATTACACAAGTAACTGAATATAATATGCACATTTCACAATATCAGGATTACAGTTTTTCACACACAAGAAAATCACCATTCAGGCTATAAAAATTAATTATACCATAAATACTTTATTATTTTTTTACAGAATCTTAAATATTGCACAGGGTTAAGCAAAATACATTCATCAAAATATTACTTGAATTTCTAATTATCTTGTCATACTTACTTCCTCCAGCCAACTCTGACTGAACACCATTCTTAATTCACTTCTCTGTTTAAACTTCCAAATGATCATTGTGAGATACCATTTAAACAACACAATCATCGTGGGGTACCGTTTCAACAACACGACCATCGTAGGGTACACTTTCGACAATACAATCATGAGGTACAGTTTCAACAAAACGATCATCGTGAAGTAAAGTTTCGACAACACGATCATCGTGAGGTACAGTTTCAACCAGACCATCGTTGTGAGGTACAGTTTTAACAAGATCATTGTGAGGTACAGTTTTAACAAGATCATTGTAAGATACAGGTTTAGCAGCATGATCATTGTAAAGTAGTTTTAACAGCACTGTTCTTCTACTGAGAGTTACAGTTTCAACAAGACAATCATTGTGAGGTACAGTTTCAACAAGATCATTGTGAGGTACAGTTTTAACAACATCATTGTAAGATACAATTTTAACATGATTATTGTAAGATACAGTTTTAGCAACGTGATCATTGTGAGGTTTAGTTTAACAATATGATCATTGAAAAGTAGTTTTAACAGCACTGTTCTTCTACTGAGAGATCGTAATAAGTGAAAACGTGGGTCAAAAATTAGAATGATTGCAAACTGACCAGTTTTTGTTCATGTATAGTTTTTTACTCAAGTACAGTCCCTTCACTTATAAACCAGGTGTCACACATTCAGCCGATGCAATTAACAGTAAAATATGTTAAACTATCAATGTTAAAAACAGGTTTATTGATAACTTGGATAAGAACATGCAACATAACATTGATATCACTCTTGAGACATGCAACACTTACCAAGACATTGCATACCTTTCAGTTATTTTACTTCTTCAAATTTTCTTTAACAAATATGAGTATAAGGACATCGTAAAAAACAGCTCACTAAAATAATTTTGCATGAAATAATATAAAAATTACTTTCATGAAGTCAAGCCTAATTCTGAACTGACAGATTAGAAGAAAGGTGGCTAATTAATAGTTCCCACCAACATGTATTGTTTGACTAATTTAATATTCTGTCACTCTTATAGTATACGCATCTCCAAATATTGGAGTAATGAGACATAAACCAAGAATCCTCAGATTAACAGTCCAGATGCACTAACCACTAAGTCACACACAGCCCATACTAATACCTATTGTACTTACCTAAAGAAATTAGATTTGAGTGATGAACACCTAGTTGTGCGGTCTGCATGTCCATTAGAGTGTTGCCATTCATTAACGCAATGCCGTTTACCAACAGGTTACTATTATTTGTGGCTAGAATCACAAACATTGACTTTTGTTTAAAAGTGGTATCCTGTACCAACAACACATGTTAAATCACAAACATTCTACATCAAACTCAAGAGGACAATTATAAAACCTAAAATTTTCCAACAGTTTTCAATCAATCACTCAAGTGTTGCCCTGATGTTAGTTTAGACTTTGTTCTTATTTATTATTATGTATTAAACTGTACTATCTACACATTCTAAATACAAATGTCAGTCTTTCTGAAGGACCTTCTTTGATTATTAACATACTCATTTCAATGCTTCTATAACAAGTGTTTTCACAAACTGAAAAAGTGTTATTAATTTCCACATTTTGTAGAATAACTCATCAGAATTAGCAAGAAAAAATAATTCTCATAAAAGTTAGAAACATAATTCTGTCAAAATTATGCTATAAATATGTAAGAAGCACAAGTAATAGTTCTGTTGTAAACCTCTGTTCTACAAATTACAACAACTATTTATTTATTTCTGGAATTATTCTATTCTGAAACAATACCTAAGAAATGTGTATGTGACTGAATTAAACAATATACTGTCATGATCAGTGAAATATTCTTTAAGAATAAATAGAGGTTTCACATGTTTTAACATTCTCAGAACTGCAAGTCCCTATCCAAGTGTTTTAATTACTTCACTATCTTATCTAAATCTCTGCATACTTTACAACCAAAGAACAGCAGCAATAGGTACACCTACCAGTTTGAGCGTCCAGTGTTTGCCAGTAGCTTTCACTCGGAGATGTCTCGTTGAACCCAGGAGGAGGCTGAGGTGGTTGACCAGTATATCGAAAAAATGGGTTCTTAAGATCTAAGGAATTGTGGCTGCAGGCACTCGTTCCTTCAACTTGTAATTCTATGTCAACATCGTAGCTCTGCCTGGTATCAAAGAAAACATTAAATAATACACAAGTGGAAAACTAATAATTAAACACACCCTATAACTTCAGCACTTTTAATTGTTTGTTTGTTTTTTAATTTTGTGCAAAAGTACACAAGGACTATCTGCACTAGCCATCCATAACTTAGTGGCATAAGACAAGAGGGAAGGCAGCTTGTCATCACCACCCATCACCAACTCTTGGGCCACTCATTTACCAGGGAATACTGGGATTGAATGCCCCCATGGCTGAAAGAGCATGCACATTTGTATGGAAAGGATTCAAACCCTCAGATTGTGAGTCAAGCACCCTAACCACCTGGCCATGCCAGGCCTTTATAACTACATCAAAACAACCAAAGCCATCTGCTACTATCCCTAATATAAACTACTAACTAGAGTAAAAGTAGCCAGTTGACATCAACCTATCACTCAGAAAGGGATTTACTGTCCCTCTTCTCACTCACCACACCTTAAAATTTGAATATTCTACCCCTCTCTGATATTCAGAGTCAATCCCATGTTCTTAAGGGATTAACAATTCTTTATCGTAGAAAAAACTGTATTTTCCTCAAAATATAAAGAAAACTTAAATTATTTTATGAACACTTCTTAAAGAAACAGTTTGTAAATATTTAAAACTAATGTAAAATTTTTATTTGAAGGATGAATGAGGTAAACCTTGAAACTTCTGAAAAAGAACATCCACTTGTCTCAAGCAACCTAAAACCAAAACTCTTCACTTCTTCACCAAAGACACCTCTGTTGGTAAAACAAAGAATGTGGACAAACTTTTATATTGTTTAAACAGGTCACAGAGAGCATTCAGTTAAGATAAAGGAGATATCCTTTAGTGGTTTTCTTTTGGAAAAGTATTTATAAAGTTTTAAAGAAAACTGAAATGTACTTTACGAAATAAATTGACAGATCATTTAAAGCAGAAACTACACAAAGTAATAAAGATAAAATTATAGCCAAATTATAGGAATTATATGTAGGAAGCAGGAGAAAATAGTTCATATATAAAATATGGAACAAAGAATTTACCCAATAAACCTTATAATTGTGAAGATTACACACAGAAGGATCTACAAGTCTAAAATTAACTGCACAAACTGTGAGTCAACATAAATTTATGAAACTAGTAGAAATCTAATAACTATATTTAATGAACAGATAAAGCAACCATCACATGTAAATAAGAATATAAAAACCTCAACAAGAAATAACAGAAACATAAGAATATCAAGTAAACAAAGATGTGGAACAAAAGTTAAAGAAATACCATTAACAAAAGATAAACAAACCTTTGAAATATTTATATAGGATATCATTTTTACTGAATACCCTCCCATCAGAAGTGCCTTTTTGTCAAGTACATTAAAAGCCACTTTCCATTCTACTCTCTTGGTATAGCATTTCTTTCTCTTTGGCCAATAAAACCAGAATATTTTTTAGAAGTTTCAATGTAAGAAGTTTCCTGATCACAGAATCAAGTAATAAAGTAAAACTATAAGGTTTACCTTGCATTTGCATTGAGAATGACTTTCCCTGTCACAACCTGGCCTCTCTGTACGATTAATGGTGAATCAACTAAACATCGAACCTGGTACCAGTGTGTCAGAGGTTGTGTCGGTGATGTAGATAACCATACTGTTTGTCTGAAAAATAAAGCCTTAATGGTATACACTTGAGAAACAAGTAACGGTTATGTTACTATTAACATTAAAAAACATCACAAACAGGTTTATTAAATATTCATTAAACAAAAACTGTCTCAACCTTCAATGAGCTCATAACTACACCAGTAGTTTGGATTCTATCTCTCTATGGAACTTCTTACCATAATAATAATAAGGCACAAGACAACTGTTTCTGTTGGTATTTCATTACAAAGATACACAGTGGGTTATAGATGTGCTTCACCAACTGTGAGCACCAAAACTCAATTTATAATGTGAAAGATCTCACAAGTACTACTGAACTGGAAGTGAAAAAGAGTCCTTTAAAACTGTTACCTAAAGGCCACATAACTAAAGTTACTTAAAACTGTTATGTAAGGGTCACACAAGTAAAGTCACTTAAAACTGTTACGTACGGGTCATATAACTAAAGTCACTTAAAACTGTTACGTACGGGTCACATAAATAAGTTCACTTAAAACTGTTACGTATGGGTCACACAGATAAAGTCACTTAAAACTGTTACGTATGGGTCACACGGATAAAGTCACTTAAAACTGTTACGTACGGGTCACACAGATAAAGTCACTTAAAACTCTTACGTACGGGTCACACAGATAAAGTCACTTAAAACTGCTGCGTAAGGGTCACACAGCTAAAGTCACATAAAACTGTTATATATGAAAGTTTTCACTCATGTTTTACCTTTTTTAGTCAACACTTGTACAAACAGGTCATATTCTAATTTTTTAGTTAACACCTGTACAAACAGATCACGTTTGTTTTGATTCAAGAAAACAATATTTATCTATTATAAATTCTATAAACAAAAATAAAATTGTGTATAAAAATTAAAATATTTAAATTTAAACAATCATGATGATATACTAATGTTAAACTTTGGCTAATTTTTTATGTAAAAAAAGTAGTTTCTTAAAAATAATGAAAACATTTCATAAACAGCACACTCATGCAAGTTCTTAATGTGATACTAAGTGGGAACATACTCACGTAGAACCAATAAACGCCACATCAAACCAAAAGGCAAGGCCGTGAAGTTCTCCACACTGAAGGATAAGGAAACTAAGAGGTATTTCTATGTTATGAAGGTCAGTCTCTGTTGCAGTCTGGAAATCCACTGTATAACTTTGTGACTTAGCTAAACAGATCCGAATGTCGAAGGTATCCTAGAAACGTCAAAACAATTGTTTGTCCTATAATTCTGAAGAAGTTTAATATCAAGTATTATTAACTACTTCTAAATATCTCTTGGAAACATCACACATGAAAATTAAAACAATGTATTGTTTTAACTGACTCCAAATTCTGTAAGCACAGTTTTTACTTAGGAACAACATATATATATGTGTATATCACATCAAGAACAGTAGTGAGCCTCATTGTGGAAAAAAAATTATAAATATTTCCAGAGTTCAACAAAAAAGACAAACATGCTAATAACTGCATTTCAAGAGTTATGTGTCTATTAAATTCCCAGGTATCGGCAATCTTACAAATACTAATATTTGACAAATCAGTACAGGTTTAATGAATAAAACACACAAATTACAGACTGAACATGAAGATCTTAAGTTTTTACATATGTGAGTTTCAAACATATGAAAACAGTTATATTTCACTGATAAAGCTTCAGAATACACACATTTTAAATGGCATTCAATGATGTCTAGTGACCAAGACATTAATGTCAGATGATCTATAAATACATTTTAAATAACATTCAATAATCTCTAGTTACCAAGACAAAATCAAAAGCATATATTAATGTCTTAAATTAGATCCAATGATTTCAGAAGCATATATAAAGACATTTTAAATGGCATTCAATGATCTCTATTTACCAAGACAATATCAGAAGCATATATAAACACATTTTAAATGGCATTCAATGATCTCTACTTACCAAGACATTAATGTCAGAAGCATACACAAATGTTTTAAATGGCATTCAATGATGTCCAGTTACTAAGACATTAATTTCACAAGCATATAAAAACACATTTCAAATGACATTCAATGATACAGATTAAATGTTACAAAAACATAAGTGATTACACAACACCCAACAGGTTACTTAAGATGGATACAATTTAACCCTTACTGTAAACTGTTTTATAAAACATTAAGGCTAACTGAAATTATTAATTCAACTTCCATGAAGTTCAGCACAAACTGTTAACTGCTTATTGTTAACTAACAAAACAATCTCAACTGTTACTACTGGTTGGTTGCTTTGTATTTTGTAGCATAAATATCTGTACTAAAGAATAAAGTATTTTGTTTTTACTTTAATACCAACCATAAAGATGTCAAATAGTATAAAGTAAAATAGATAAGATATATGAAGTTAACTTTTTAAAATTATAAATGGGTAAAAAATTAGATATGCTTATAAAAGCTTTAGGCCTGCAAAAACCTAAAAGAAGTGACACTGTCCAATACCAACAGGACACAGCAAGTAAACACACCTAAGATGGCACCATCATTCAATGTCATAGCAACTACACAAAAGTAAAACATAGGCAGTTGTGTATCAAGTGTGATAAAGGTCACATGTTGGCAAATCAGTTCCTTTATGAGAATATGATGTATAAGAAAACTGTACCAATGCAAAGTCTTACAAAGACAACTTCCCGTCTTGCAAGAATGACTTCCAGTCTTATAACAACAACTTCCCGTCCTCAATAACTATGTAAACTAGATAGCCAATCAGAAAATAAAGGCTTTACATGAAAAGAATTATTATGATGTTGTCCATTTTCAAATTATCTACCAACTAGTGTGAGGACTTGTCTTGATAATAGGCATGAAATACAAGTATGAAATAGGTAAGGCCTCATCAATGGTTTTTTCTACATTAACAACAAGCACATTCACTAAAGTTTTGAATTCCAATACAGCAAGAAATTCAGAGAAAACAGTATGGAGAGAGATAACAAAAATGGTCTAATTTTTTTTAATATCCAAGAGAACTGGGCAAGAATTGATGTTAAGCAATTTAAGAGCCTTCAAGGAACTAAGATAAATTAGAGTACTTCTAACCTTGTATACAATCCAGAGCTAATGATGTGCATTACAACTGAGCACAGAAAATAAAAACTTTAAAGAGGATCACGTAAACAATAGTAAAACAACAAAAAAAAACACAAATGTTCCCACAGTTGCATAACTTTGAATCATTCTTAAAAGTGGGAGCACAAAGATAGCTTGGAAAGTGACCTATATATCAGAAACTTCTTGGCAATTGGTCTGCAAAAATCACAAGGAGATGAGGGGTACGTTCTACATTCAAAATTTGTCTAACACAATCTTGGAACTGGTGATGGACATCTGACTTGGCAGGCATAGGTGTGGGTCTTCTGAAAGACTATGAAGCTGACAAGAGTAGGATATTTGCAATATATCCCAGACTCATTTCTGAGTCTTCTGTGCTTATTGGAAATTATATTTCCATCACAAACAAAAATATTGTGAAAAAGTGTCAAGGTTTTAGGAAGTGTAAGGACAACTGCCCTGATAGTATGTTAATTACTGTCTTCAAAGACTCCTCAACAGATGGTAGGATAACAAGGACAGGACTGTGCTCCAAGAGATAGGTAAAGGAAGGCCAGCTGGTCTAGTGCAGCTTCCACCAAGGCATACATGTTTGGTGGAAATTATTCTGAGTAATCTCCCTTGGAATGATGGGAGAATTATAAAAGCTTCAACAGATTATGTCCAACTCCCAAGAAAAAATGGAGAAGAGAAAAACATGGATAAATATATGGAGGTAAATATTTTACTTCTGGTATGAAAATAAGTATATTCTTCAGTATCAATGAAAGAAAGGCTGTGATCTTAGGACATACACTCCACAGATCGACCATTTCATCAATATCTTCGTGTCCCCAGAGTGAAATGTATTTGTTAAACTTCTCATGATAAAAACAGAGAAATTACAACTGCTTGTTGAATATCATGAAGGGCTGCCTAATTGAAACACTGTCATGATGATAGATGAACATAGCATGATATGGCCAAGAGTGACATGGATAGCAAGTCTCCTGTGGTGTACTGAATGGTACATTTATGGAAGGTGCATGTTGATGACCCAGCACTGTTAGTCCTCCATAAGCTCATCTGTCACACAAGGTCTTTTCTGCCTAACATAAAATCCTCAATAGTGACATTATTAGCAATTCAAAACATTTTTCTGTAAAAAGACATATACAGGATGAAGGACTGACCAAGGCTTTAACATCATCCAAATTAGAACAAAAAATTCAAGAATTACACTGTACACGTGTGGTCAATTTCATCTAGAATTTGTAATTGTAAACGGAGAGTCTTTCTTGTTTTGATTTTCAACTGCTTTTTTTGTTGTATTTGAATGAGGTTTATTGACTTCCATGGATCCTGCCATTAAAGAAATATTGTAGTCCCTACAGGATCAATAAGGTTTCAATAAAAAAGGGTAACATCTAATGATATTCATACACATTGGGGCAGATATCACTTGACCCTATCATTTATTATTGTCAGTAGTGGGAACGGAGATGGATGGAGATGTTAAACTGTCTACATTTTTGTTCAATGTTCACATACGGCAGAACACACTTAACAGTTTCCCTGCCATTTGGGACAAAACCAAAAGTATGAGGGGTGGGAACCCAAACAATTAACACAATGCAAGTGTAACTGGCATTTGTGAGCCTCGTCAACCAATGAACACACAGTAAAGAACTACAGCAAGACGTTTCAAGTATTCAAACTGTTGATACTGTAACATTGTGGTCTTGAGATATAATTCAGATAACCTACTATGACAAAGTATAGAAGTGAGGAACTTTCAACAACCTTTTCTCTTGAGGAAATCAAAATGTCAAGGAAAGTAACATTAACATGTATATCACTGATTTCAATATCACAAGGAATTCATACTTTATATTCTTGTGATTGTGATGCTTCAAGTAATAAGTCCTCAGATCTTAATTTTTTAACCAATCTTGGATTGCATGAAAGTTCTTTTTAACCATTCTGGATGAAAGAATGGAGGCACCTGACCAATCCATGCTACCTTATTTTCTGATTCTACATTCTTTGTAAAAGATGCTGGCTTTGTATTGTCATCATTCATTTACCCATTGTCATTGGTTTACTCTTCTTGTTTAGCCATATGACAAAGAAATACCCACTAAACCCCTTCATTATTGTGTCCTAAAAGGAGTACATACTATGATGTAAAGATTCTTTGGGCACCAGCACCAGAAATAATATCTGCAACATTATGATACTGGTACTTGACTAGCCACAACTGACAGATCAACTAACTGCACAAAAAGCACCTCCAGTCACCACTCAACCATCAGGAACCTTTTTTCTGCTTCAAAGAACATTATAAACCACAAGCTCATATATGAATGTTTGGATCTTACAGAAGGTATACTGTACAGGTAGAATCCTTCCCTTGAGGTATTTTCACTATGTACAAGAATGTAGATCAAAAGGCTATTCCTACTCTTACAAAATATTGCTCAGTACATAAGTTTGAATATTTCCTGAAATAAACATTTGGATCCAACTATTTCTGTTCTATATTTTTTATCCAAGCTTTTAGTTAAAGCATTTTTCTCAAGCTAACTACACAGTTATCCCTAAATGGCAAGCATCTGTTACCAGCATTTAGCCAAATCTTATCTGATTCAATAATAGTACTTGACTGTCAATTTTATAGTCACTAATAGCCCCATAGTGTGTAATGGTTTTGCAGTAGTAAGCTTTCAACAATGAACTCTAGATATTACTAACTGACACTACTGAACACCATCAAAGCAAATAATGTACAGTACTGTGCAAAGGTGTTAAGACAAGAAAATATTTTGTCATTCTTGCCATTTTGTGGGCTAATTCTTCCATGCCATTATAAAATGTAAATTTCCACACCATAGTAATGATTCACCAATTCCTGTTAACAAGTGAATGAGTCAGGATGAGAATACTTATTTATTTAGAATTCCCATATACTTGTACCAAGATCATGTGATAAGGGTTCTGCTTGAATAAACATGCTGATCAAACTTAGTGTCTGAAATAACTACAAAAAAGGAAGCAGCATATGGTTTCCAGTATACAATAGAAAAAAATCAACGCAATAACACTCACCAAATAAACTGTGATAAAAACAGTGTTTAAGATTATATATGTGAAGAAAACCTTTGATGGCATGCCAAAGCCCAAAAAACATAGCTTGGACATCCAGCTGAATGAAAGTAAAAGGCACTTCCTTCAATGCACTGCAACTACCATGAAGCATAGTGAAGCCAGTGTAATGGTTTGGAGGTGTTTTTCTGCTGGAAATGGAGATATTTGCAAAATAGATGGGCCAACACGAGTACCATCAGATACTGGTCTGTCATGGTATACCCAGTGGTTTGTATATTATTCATAAAGGATTCTACTACATAGATAATGACCCAAACACTCATCCAACCAAAAGAGAAATTACTTAACTAAGAAGCTGCTGGAATCATTCAAATAATGTGAAATAATTCACAGAGTCCAGATCTTAACCCAATAAAGCAGATCTGGGGTTTAATGGATCAAAAACTTGACAAATCAAAAGTTACTTCCAAAGAAACTTTGTGGGAATGTATATGAGATATTTGGAATAAAATCCCAAAGGACACTTTGATTAACCCTTTAACTACAGGTCACAGGTCAAAAACCATGTCATTGTGTTTCTTGACTAGGTGACCGAAGAAGGTCGAAACGTTGTTCGCTCTTTTACGTAAAATATTTTCTCAACCCAAATGAGCTGTTTTTGCATATATATTTCTCTACAAGTGGGTTTTCTCGACATCACTGAAAATTACTAATATTATCAAGGCAGAAAATTAAATAAGAACCTCATATCTTTTCATTTTGTTAAGATATGACTTATGTACTGAATCAAACATGGTGGCCCTGTTCAACTCTTTCCATTTTTTGAAACAGTCCATTATATACTCTTATTACTACAATACATGAAATGTTAATAACCAATCAACAACTTACAATGTTCCAAGAGTAGTTTTCCCAGCCATTTTAATCTATGAAAAGGCTATCATGTTCTTTTTATTCAAATTTTCAAGAAGGTAGGTTGTTTCTTTAGCCTGCTCAAAGTTTTATATTTTTTAATCTAAATATATATGTATAACTAAGCTTAATAAATTATAGTGGAATTCTGTGGTATCAGTGTAGTAATTTATGATTTTTTGATTATTCAACTGTATGTATAAAACCTTAAAATAAATGATTTGATATACTCCATGTGCAAAATTTTAAAAGGCTTAGCAGCTTATGTCCAGCAGCAACTGAGTACAAAAGTCATAGTGAGAAGAGAAAAGTTTTTGCTTTACTTCATGATTTACAGTTCTACATTTTAAGAAAAATAACTAATTATTTATTTCTAAACAGTAATAATCTATATATAAAATGTATGATAACATTGCACAACAATTTTTTGAAAAGTTTTTGCTGATTGTGACAGGAACCAAATGGGTATGCACAAATATAGTTTTGGTTTTGCTTCATCATGTAGGAACTCTGAGAAATAGACAGTTAACTGTTTACCGGCAATAACATATTTAATTGCATTTATATTTCCAATATGCTATTATGTTCAATATAATTAAAAGTGTTTTGCTCCTGATTTTCGTTTGTATTCAATGTCCAATGCACCACGTTGCAGTATCCAACAGTGGTCAGCAAGCATTGACAGATTCCAGTTGCCCTGACATCGTTTTTCCATTGTAACAATGTCCTGGTGAAACTGAAGATTTCAATGAAATGGTATGTGGTGGGCAAATTTGGATGTGATTTTTGAGATCAGCGGCCAAAAATCTATAGAGAACACCCAAGAGTGTTCAAGAAGCAAAAACTTTGTTGTGCATTGTAATTGAAATGTGACTAGATATTATAAAACACTTGTCCACTAAAACACAGCCAAGACAGGGAAGACTAAAGGTCAGTTTTATATTACTGGATATGTAACTTGAGTGCACATACACCATGTCAATACAAGATATGTAATGTTAGTTAGATGTGACTGGTAGGTAAATGTAATAATAAATATGTTTGTAAATACAGTGTCATGAGACTTAAAGTACTTAAACATCTGTATTTTCATATTATAACATGTAGTCATCTTAGCATGAAAGAAGCATGATTTATATGAATTTCACCATTTTTTTATGATGGTTACGAGGTTGGTCAAATGACAGACCCCCACATGGAGTATAGAAAACAGCATGAAATATAAATACCTACTAAAAACAAACATTTGAAATGTATTTAAGACATTCTAGAGATTACATAAATAATATTTGAGATTTTGGACATGAAGAATAGTTTTTTCATTCATGACATGAAATCACTTTGCACTCAGACTAGTAACAAAACAGACTGTTTTCACAAACAAATCTTTAAGAAAAATGTTTCATTAAAAAACCTGATTTTCTGTATACAAAATACTTGTAATCTATATTAAGTCTGCCAGATTTTGTGAAGATACATGTGTTGTATCAAATGTTATAGTGCAAATACTGCTCAGTACAAACACTACAAAAAACAACGGTGAATAACAATATTAAAAACAATTAGAAAACCATTGCTTTACAGTAACATCACAGCAAAGGAAAACTTTGGTGCAGAGAAAAATATTTAAAGTCATAGAACACGATCTGTTCTCATAATTAGTTTTATCTGCATAATTTATATTTATGTCACTTTGCTTATTACAGTAACAGTACATACCACACGTAAACTGTGGCCTACCAAAGTGAATCAAGAACTGTTTCCTGAATTGTGGTTTAACAGGCTACTTTAATGTCTTGTACAAATGGATAAACAACTCCCAAAAGAATGTAGAGCATATAACACACTAAAAATCGGTTAGTGAAGAGCAAAACCCTCCTGGGCAGAAAGTGTTATTTCTAAATTGCTTATTCCTAAAGTAAATGGAAAAGACCTATTTTTGTTTTCAAACTCTGCTTTTGTGACCTGGAAGCATATAACAAAAACATGATGGGAGACTATATTCAGAAGCTGATACGTGAAAGTGATTTACATTACAGTTGCAAATCTCAAAAAACTACTGACTTTCGAACATTTTTGTTCATTTTTGTATAACTTTAGTATAAATACATTTAAATCTTGATTCGTATGTTCTTTTATTCAAACCTTATGTAAATGAAAATGTGCAAATTTGCCCATTTTTTACATAGAAAATAGATTAATTTCTAAATTTCATTATCCAGGTCACAGAAGCAAAGTTTGAAAGGAATAATGACTATTTTCTGTACTTTTACAACATAAGCAATTAAGAAATAACATATACTATCCAGGAACAAAATTTGTGTTACATACTGTAATTAATCCTTTAATAAACCTAAAAACAACTTATTCTGTTCAAAATTACAAGAGAACAGTGAAAAAAAAGCCAGTTATAAAATACAGTAGCTAGACTCTACACTACAATGTTAAAAACTGATGGTTTTGTAATTTTGTTTGTTTACCATTAATACGTTTTTAATATTGTTTCTTATAAACCCCCAAAATAACACAGAAAAAGGTTGAGTTTTGTGGACAACAGCGTTCACTGTTATGAGCACAGACGTGTAAAACAAACAAACTTAGGATAAAAAAATCCAAACTTACAACTATTGGCTGCCTAAAATACTCCTTCACAGCTGTATCTCTGAGACTTGAAAGATCAACTCCATGAAAAGAATGCTGATACCTGTAGATGCCACGTATTACACGTTAAAATCAAACTATTCATGTTTTAACACACTATACACACATGCTATATATAAGCCCAAACACAGAGCTGCAATATGAAATATCCCACAACTACAATGGTATATACACATATTAACCCTTAAACGGTAGGAATGTTGTAGGTAGCAACATCAACTAATGATGGCTACCATTTAAGGATTAATATATGAACCTCTTCTTGTTAAAATTCAAATAAATTAGTTTTATGTTTTTTGGAAGCACCTAAAATGCATCTTATGCTATTTCACCTGATAACTCAATTAAAATGTCTATGTACATGTTACTTTCCACATACTGACAGATCTATTTTCAGTCTGTCTTTTTACATTATTAGTAAGAACAAGAGTTTAATAACAAACAAAAGTTCACAACATCTAATAACCAGCACTATTCAGACCAACTGGAATGACACATAGCAATCTATGTTACGGAACGACTTGAAAACAAAAAGTACAGTGTGGACTGGAACAGGTTAATGTTTATTTTTGTCGTCAGTTTTACTGATGCCACAAGATATCAGAATTACGGTACATATATATTTTACATTATTAATTTACTTTAATAACATATACTTATTATTTTTAACTGAATTATGCTGTTGAATAAGCAAACTCATCTTGTTTCTCTAGAGTTGGTCAAAAAACCAAAACGTTGACAGAACAAAAGTACTCTAATAATTATTAAACTTGACAGCTACATGTCAACCATACAACATCTGCTATATCCAGTGACAATGAAGCCTTTCACAAAATATTAGGACTCAACAGGATGGCTTGGATACAACACAAATTAGTAGTGGTCTAGAAACTATCTACATCATTAGTTTTCAGAAACTGTTACGACATAAATAAGGCTAAGTGAATCATAATTACCATCACTTTTATTTAAGTTATTCATAACTCAGATTTTAATAACACAGTATTATTTATTGTGCTTTCATTTGAATTAATTGTTCCAAAAGCTGGTGAACCAATCATAGTATGAACAAAAGAAAACATCCATGTAGAAGGAAGTACAACAAAGATTAAAGTTTTCAGCTACACAAGATTATAAAGAATTAACTTTAAAATTGAATAATACACCCAATGAATGTGTTGTGATAAAAAAGGGGGAAAATAGATAAAAAGAAACTATAAAACTTACCAGAAGTTTGCTTTGTTAAGCTGCTCCATAAAGAGTGCAGTATCTGTAAATGGGGCTATGTGGAGAACTCCTCTGGTTGGAAACATTTTACCTGTTACAGGTTGTACATTAAAATAAGGATTAGACAGACTGCAATCAAGCTGTGCACACATGCATATACAGAACAGAATGTTAATTACCACAACATTACATTCACTTGTATTCTCAAGACAGCTGGTATTGCAAACTCTCTTTGTTAACTTGAAGTTGATCTAAGAAGGTCAAAAAGTTGCTCTGTACTTTACTTTAATTAAAGTTTTAATACCCATACCAGCTGTCTCGAGAATACATTTTTACTTCAAGTAAGTTTCTCATCATCACAAAATGTGTACACTTTTTCCATTGTCAAGCTGCAACAGTTTGTTGGTATTGTCAAGTTAAAATTTCGATGTATCTTATTATTATTACCAATCATGTATTCAAACAAACTGTACCCTGTATCATTGATCTGAAACAAAGCACTCACTCCATGTTTGCCGTAAACACCACAGGTTTACTTCGGAGCAAGATGATAAAAACGATGCAAAAACTTCAATATCTTCAGACCACAATATTATGTACAATTCTGCTACTGTGATATATGACTAATACATGCAGGCAGCAACCATATTTATGCCATAACTGCTGCATATGAATAATCACATATTTTTGTATTTTTGAGTCTCGATAATAAAGTAGTACTGCTGTAACAACAGATACCATTGCTTAGGTTATGCCATTTTTAAATAACTACTGATAATGGGGTTACAGCACAGGCTAGGACTATTTACCGTTACATTTACAGAACTCTACATTCTGAATATTGTGTTTCAAATATAGCACGGGGCTTATAACCAGGCTGGTAGGCACCAAATTGCTACTGTGTTTCTCAGTTTCCTTCTTCAAATAAGCATCTGACCAAGTAGAGCACAAATGATGTAAGTATGGTTTCTGAAATAACGTGACAAATGACCATGAATACAGCCACTATAATGAACACATGTTAATTTTACTGGCTAATTAAAATTAATATAAATTTGCCACACAACTAAGAATTTTTTTCAATCTAGCACAAACAAAATTAACATTAAAAGCACACACTAAGAACATGTTAACAGCAACTATAAAAAGTGGTATTTTATTGTTAAGGAAGACAAAAGGTATTGAAAGAAAGAACATAATTTTCTTGTATATAATCAATTTCAGGTGAAACCACCTTCCAAGCAGCTACTAGTTTACTTCCCATCATAAACATGGCTTCCTGTAAAGGAAGTGGAAATCCAGACCTATTTACCATAAAAACTAACATTTGTAATAATCTAATCTTTTTTATCATTTCAAAATAAAACACCACAACATCAATAACAGATATTATATAATCATTTTCTATATAACTACAAGAATACTTTCTGACAGATGTACAGTTCGTATCAACAGCTTCCTTTGTATATATCACAATTTACTCTTTAATTAAACCTCAAAACTGTGATATACAAAATCCTTCAAACTTTTCATGGTTCATTATCTGATAAATACAGATAAAACATAAGATAAAACCCCAGGTTATTAGAGATTTACTAAATTTGTGTCATTATTTGTGGTTCAGCTGTTTGAACCTTCAAGAATTCAATGAGATGATGATTCTGATTCAACACACATTGCAGCACTCACCGCTTGAGCTGAGCCACTTCTTCGCATGAAGATAAGTTTCTAACATTCTTTCATTAAATAACATGTACCCCATTGGCTCTGAAATTATTGTATCCACCATCTCTGGGAGTGATATTTCTTCGATTTTTCCTGGTATCAATACAATTTTTTCCGATACTTTGTTATTGTAAACCAAGGTCTGAAAAATAAACACAAAATATCTGAGTTATCAATGTTCATAAAAACAAAAGTGTATATATATATATATAAGATTCTGAATAGAAATATTTAGTGAACCTTGTACATTTGTTTGGTGTGCATTTTCCAAGATTACACTTCCTGCAAACAATTTTTTATAGTTCATTTAAAATTTAAGATCAAATTAACTTTAAGAAACTGTATTTGAATGCAAACAGTTAAGTACCATATTTATGATCACAGAAATTAAATATGTCAAACTTGCTATTACATACCACAATATAAAAGTTTTAGCAAATTTAATAGTAACATAAATTGCATTTGATGAACTACTGTTTGCAAGCTCAGCCATATTGGTTGAAGGTTGTCAGCAGTGTTAAAGTTGAGTTGTGAGTTTGGCTTTAAATTGGAATGATTAGCTTAACTACTAACAACTCAACTTTAACACTGCTAACAATCTTCGACCAATCCGGCTGAGCTGGCTACCTCATGTCATGCAGACAGTAGTTTATCAAATGCAATTTATGTTACTATTAAATTTGCTAAAACTTTGTTACTGTGGACCTCCTACTAAAAAACATTCGATTTTGTAATATAAAGTTTAAGGATATTAGGTATTTCAGTTTAAAATATTTTATATCTATACAGAACAATGTAATTTAGAAAGGTATTATTGCATGCATAACATTGCTAGTCTATGCTAACTGAAATTAAAGTAACAAAATCACAGCAATCTATAAGGTCACACAAAGTTATCTGTGAGCTAGTCCATGTATAAAAACAAAAGACCAATGCATGGCCAATGCTGTGACAAATAATAGAATCAAAATTGAAAAACATTTATTTTTGGTAAGAATAACAGGATCAGCAGTAGGCACAAAACAAAGGGTGTCATGACAGACTCGATGAGTGTTCTGACAAGCCAATATTTCAGTAAGGTAGGTAAGTATTCAGTGTTTATTGGTACAAAGCTACACGGCTATCTGTGCCAGACAACATGTGGTACATTATAGATATAGGGCAATTAAGGTAAAAAGTAAAATATGTAAAAGTAGGAACTGCCAGGAAGACTGAAGCAAGAAGTACACCCTTGCTATCAGTCACCTGAAGTTGGCCTTTCCAGTCAAACTAAATTGTGTAAAATTTTAGATTGGCAGGAAGACTGAAGCAACATTGAAATTGCAGTCAGTCACCTGAAGTTGGCCTTTCCAGTCCTGGGTTCAAGTTAAAATAAAAATTGAAATGTGTAAAAGAAATCATGTTAAAACATTAAAATGTGTAAAAGAAATCATGCTAAAACACCATACAGTCTGATAAAAAACCTTAAATTAAGTGTAAAAGACCCATGGCTCTTAAAAATGTAAAAATATGAGTAAAATAGGCAGTATCATCTATAACATGGGCCAAAGTCAAAGGCAAACCCGCCTTACAAATATCTTTAAAATGGTGTCATTGTTCTACGTTGTAAAAACAGCATAATAATAATATGTGGATGATTGTGATCTGAGTACCACATAGACCACACATTAATGCAGCAGTTCCAGATAAAAGGAAGTGGTGGGTTAAAAAACTGTGACCAATGCATAGCCATGAAAAAACAACCTCCACTCTTCAATCCTTACAGAAGCTAGAGGGCCAAAGACCAAGAGAAGGTTTGATTTGAAAAAGCTTGTTACTGTGTTGCTCATTCCAGGTTGCTTGCCATTTGGTGGACAGTCTGGATTTGATAACTGGGCCATAGTCCATTTATGGAATGGATACTGGGATGAGAGATCCAGAACAGACAGACATTGCTGCTCTGTCGGCCAGCTCTTTCCCACAAATACCAACATGACCTGGTATCCAAAAAAATTGGATGGAGACAGATGAGAGGAGGGTGGTGACTATCATGGAATGATTCCAAGGCCATCAGACAGCTGAGTGAGTCCATATATATTGTACAATTTGTATATTGCATTATTTCAATATGATTTAGGGCAAGGGAGATGGCATACAATTTGGCAGTAAAAACAGAAAATGTAGGGGGGGGGGTCTGTGTACCCCAATCAATCTATCACAAACCATGGCTGAGCCCACTGAGTCACCTGATTTGGATACATCTGTATATATAGGAATAGATGGATCACATGAAAGATGTTCAGCAAAGAAGGAGCAATATTTCCAATCGGGTGTATCTGCTTTCCTCAGATGACTCAAAGATAGGTTACGATTGGGGACAGTAATTTGCTATGGTGAAATAGGGTGATTTGAAGAAACTGCAATGTTATTCAAGGATAAATCCAAATCTTCTAATTGTGCCTGGATACGGAGACAAAAAGGAACAATAGCAGATTTTCTGTTATCAAAAAATGTGGTCCATTGTGATTGGAAAACACAACTCCAGGTAGGATGCTGTGGTATTTCAGTAAGAATAACAGGATCAGTCGTAGGCACAAAACAGAGGGTCACAACAGACTTGATGGATGCTCTGACAAGCCAATTTTTTAGTAAGAATAAAAGGATCAGTAGTAGGCACAAAACAAAGGGTGTCACGACAGACTTGATAAATGCTCTGACAAGCCAATTGTTTAGTAAGAATAAAAGGATTAGTAGTAGGCACAAAACAAAGGGTGTCACGACAGACTTGATAAATGCTCTGACAAGCCAATTTTTTAGTAAGAATAAAAGGATTAGTAGTAGGCACAAAACAAAGGGTGTCACGACAGACTTGATGGATACTCTGACAAGCCAGTGTAACTTATTTTATGGGTGTTTTTGAGCATTAGTGTGATGGTGTTTATCAAATATGAAAGCCCATAATCTCATAAGCTCCCCACATTTTCCAAGGTTTTAAATTGACTAACAAACTGGACTAAAGTCTCATAAGGTTGGTTGCCTGGTTTGGTGTTTTATGGTGCAAAGTAACTAGGTAATCTGCACCAAACATCTGGTGAAAAGTTAAAAATTAAAGCAAAAGTATTAAAATTCATGAAACAAAATAAAGGTAAAACAAAAAGATTAATTTTTGAATTAAAAACATAAATAGCATTAAATCCAATTTTTATATCTACTCTACAGCAGTGAGAGAAAAACTACAGTAATGCAAGTTGTAAATGACTTTCTGTAGCATAACTGTAATTACCTTAACTCACCAGGATGACTAACAGATAAGTTCAAAAATTAGCATTAGTCACCTATAGTTGGCCTTTCCAGTCTTGGTTTCGAGTTATTTGTCTTTACAGCCATTTTCTAATTTCAAATCGAACTAGACATACTTTGATTCTCAAAAGGGAATCACATTAAAAAAAGGTCTAATTTATAAATTTAAATATGATTAAAAAGATTAAAAAACTAAAAACATTTCCAAGGTCGACAGTGTAACCATAGCCAATAACACTGTCTAACGTTACAGACAAACCTTAAGACAGAACACATTTAAGATGGTGCCGTCGTTCTGACTCTCAACTATGGAAAGAAAGTAAAATGTGGCTCACTGTGACCTGAGTATTACAAAGATAAAAGAAAACGATGAGTTAAAAAACTATGGCCAATAAATAGTCTAGTTAGAACAACTTCCTCTTTCCGATTCTTACGGAAGCATGACCGCCAAAGTCCAATACATGGTTTTATTTGGAAAAGCTTGTTTTCACATTGCTCACCTCAAGTCGACTGCCAACTGACACAGATCAGAACCTTGAACACAGGACCATAGTCCATGTATGGAACAGGCACAGCAGTGATAGTGCCAGAGCAGACAGACTTAGCTGCAGTGTTGGTGAACCCATTCCCACAAATACCAACATAGCCTGGTATCCAGAAAAACTGGATAGAAGTAGATGTTAAAGAGAAATGGGCCAGTCAGTTTTTGAATATTGGCGAGAACAGGATAAGAACTAACATGAGGAGATTCCAGGGTCAGTAGAGAACGAAGTGATGAAGGACAAATAGTGCAGTTGGAGTACTGCTTAGCTTCAATATGATCCAGGGCAAGAGAAATGCCATACAGTTCAGCAGTGAACACAGAAACTGTAGAGGGGATTCTGTGCACAACCACCAAACCATGGCAGAACCCACACAGTCACCTGATTTCGAACCATCCGTATAAATTGGAATGGAAATATTGTTCAAAAGATGTTTAGTAAATAAAAGACGGTACTTCTAATCGAGAGTATCTGCTTTTCTCAGATGACTTAAAGAAAGGTCACATTTGGAGACTGTAATAAGCCATGGTGGGATGGGCTGACCAGTGGATACTGCAATGTTATCCAAGGACAGACCCAATTCATCCAATTGCACTTGGATACAAAGGCCAAAAGGAGCAATGGCAGATTGTCTATTCTGAAAAAGCATGCCCCACCGAGGAAGGAAAACACAACCCCGGGTGGGATGCTGTGGTAAGGATCAATGTTCCAAAGCATACAATGGAGACAGTTGCAAATGGCAAAGGTGAAGAGAAAGTGCATGAGACTCTGTGTATAAGCTCTGAACTGGGGAAGTGCAGAAAGCCCCGATGCAAAACCAAAGTCCCTGATGACAAATGAAGTCCAGCATCATCAAAGCCATGGTCCTGGTAGAACCATAGATCAATGACCCATACTCTAGTTTCAAACAAATAAGAGCACGATATATCTTTAGCATATAACACTGATCTGCTCCCCAAGTGGTGTAAGAGAAAATACAGAGGATGTTCAGTGCTCTTGTACATTAGACACATAGCTGCTTAATGTGTGGTAAAAAGGTCAGCTTACAGTCAGAGATAAGCCCCAAGAACTTTGTCTCAGGGACCACATGCAGCACAATTTCACCAATGCAGAGTTCAGAATCAGAGTAATCACCCCATTGGCAGCAGAAGTGCATACAAACGGTTTTAGAGAGAAAGAAGTTAAAACCTTTTGCTGTGGTCCACTTCAGTCAACGGCTGAGACAGTGTGTAGCTGCCACTGAATATATCTCATGTTCAATGATTGACATGAGATGTGAAAGTCGTCAACATAAAGCCTGTTTGCAACAGTGAAAGGAAGTTGTTCAGTGATGGCACTATTCTGTATACTGAAAAGTGTGACACTCAAAATACAACCCTGTGGGACTCCAAGTTTCTGTAGAATAGAACAGGAAAGTGTTGAATGCACACAAACTTGGAATTGCATGTTCATTAAAACTTTTTAATAAAAATGGGCAAATGACCATGTAACCCATATAAATGGAGGTCTTGCAAAATGCCCTACCTCCATGTTGTATCATAAGCCCTCTCAATGTCAAAGAATATTGATACAAGATGTTGTCATTTGAGAAAATCTTCTTTGACTTACATTTCAAGTTGAATCAGATGATCCATGGTGGAGTGCTATCATTGGAACCCACAATATGTGTGCAATAGGAGATTGTTTGATTTGAGGAACCAAACAAGACAAGCATTTACTATCCTCTCTAAGGTCTTACAGAGACAGCTTGTTAAAGCATCTGGATGGTAGTTTGAAGAAATTTTGGGATCCTTCCAAGGCTTAGAGAAAGGTAGGACAAAAGACCAGCACCGGGTATCAAGAAAAATATTCTCCTGCCATATCTGGTTAAAAACAATAAGAAGAATAGCAAGACAAACAGGAGATAGATGTCGCAGCATTTCATAGTGTACATCAGGTATGACCGATGTACTGCCAAACCGGTGAAAGGTGACTTCGAGTTCCACCAGTGAAAAGGAATGATTATAGTCACAAAGACAATCAACTCAAAAGGAAAGAGGTGATTGCTCTGCCCGAATCTTGATGGCAAAAAAGATGGAGGAAGAAGCAGAAGTGCTAGATACCTGGCAAAAGCTTTCACCTAGTGTATCGACAATGGTCCAAGTATCTGTTACTTCCTGGCCATCAGAGAGCAAGATCGAGAGGAGGACAGAATTATATTGCCCTTTGTCATTTCATATCTTGTCCCATATGACTTTGGAATTGGTGATAGAAGGTATGCTGGTTGTAACTTAATCCAAGATTCCTTCTGGCTTTAATGTCTTACCCACCAAGCACGTGCATAACCCTACTGGAAAGTGATACGGTTCAAGGGTATGGGACACCTACGAAAAGTATCCCAGGTCCATTTTTGAGCAGCTGCCTGTACAATACAGTCAGTTACTACTGTCACACAATCGTTTTTTGATGGCTTACAGACAACAACAGGATCAAGTTCTACGAGAGCAGTGAAACAGAGCCAGTTTGCTTAATCCAGCTTCCATCGAGGCATGCGGGTCGGGTGGCATCAACCACGGCCAGTCTCTATCATCAAAGTTATAGGAAAATGATTACTGTCTCGTGGATTATTGTCAACCCTCCATAAAAAGTGGGAGAAAAGTAAAGAAGAGCAAATTGAGATCAATAGCAGTAAAGGACTAACTAGCTGCATGAAATAAGTAAAAGAACCAGTATTGAAAAAAGAAAGGTTGTGATCAGAGAACATATGCTCTACAGAGTGACCCTCTCATCAATATCAGCACTTCTCCATAGGGGATTATGTTCACATTTAAAAATGGAGACTGGAACTGTTCAGTGAGAGCATTAAGGTCTAACTTGTCATAGGTCTCTCCAGTCGACAGGTAGAGAGAACAAACAGTGATGGCACAACCCAAGGAAACACTAATGGCTACGGCCTCCATGGGCGTGTCGAAAGGCAAAGACAGGGTGGGCACATGCTCATCAACCAACAGAGCCACCCCTTCATACACTCGTCCATCACACAGCCTGTCATTTCTGTACAAAGAAAACTGCTTAAAGGTGACTCTATCAGCCAGTTTCAAAAATGAATCCTGTAGGGAAAGACATACAGGATGGTAGAAAGCAATTGGTGCTGTGATGTCCTCCAGATTAGAATATAAGTCTCGACAGTATCACTGCATCAAGGTGGCCATTTTTATTTACTTGTAGGATAATTGGATGGAGAGCCCTTCTGTTTACAACAACGTCTTTTTTCGAGGGAGGTCTACCGACCTCGATGAATTCTGCCCAGGTCGACTGGACAGGTCTTTGTTGTTGAAAGAGGATTCCAGCAACTGAGGATGTGAACGAATGATCGTTTTGCATCTTGGAATGGGAGAAGATGTATCCAAGGAAATGCTCGTACCTGGAACCAAAGGAAGTGAATCTTGGAGTTTGCTGGAATGAATGTTAGGAACAGAGATGGGTGTTGACATTGATTCATGAACTTTTTAATACCATAGAGGTCAAAAGACTCTTAATGTGGTTTGAGAATTATTATTTTGGAGGCAAAGAGAGATCCATCTGCACTCCCACCGTAGTAGTGAAACAAAATGCAGTAGCATTCATCTTAGATGAAGTGATGGACAGAAACTTTCGAGCCTCAAGATAAGTAATGTTTTGAATCAATTTCAAACTCTGCACCTCTTTTTCTTCCAACCATTTTGGGCAAGAATGAAAATAGGATGGGTCAGAGCTATTGCAACTGACACAATGAGGGTCCATTTCACACTCACAGGCATCGTGGTCCTTGCCACCACAGCGAGCACACGTCAAGGAACCATGGCATGATGTCTTCGAGTGACCAAACGTCTGACACTGGAAATATCTGAGAGGGTTTGGAATGTATGGCTATAACTTGCAATTAAGATAATTTGCCTTGACAATGGCAGATGGACATGGTGATGTAAATGCTAAGATGAGGACATTGGTCAGCATTATAATTCTATTTTTGTGAGTGGAGATATGCCTCACTGCAGAAAATCCTTGGGTGAAGAAACCAACAAGAATCTCTGACTCGAAGTTGTTCTTCAAATACCTCTCAACAATAACTCCGTGTGACGAATTCAAAGTAGCATGAGGCATAACACTTCAATAGATATATCCCAATCACCTTTGAATGTGAGAGGAATTCACTGTGTTGAGATGTGGATGTTTCCCACCAATATGTTATCAGAGCAAAGCTTTTTGACTGAATTTGGAGAGCCAGCAAGTCCCTCGCATCTCTTCTGAATGAAAAAGGGAGACACTTGCCCTAAAGGTTTGTCTGAAAGAGAATGTAGTACAAGAAAATATAAGAAAATGAGGCACAGGTGTTACAGATGTTGCAGATTGCTGCTCAGAATCTTCAAGATGTGGTCATTTACCTATGGACTGTTTTTTCACTATTTTATTTAAGTTTTTAATCAGAGGATCCATAACAAATAAAGAATTTTTTGGTACCTGCTGACTCAATCCACCATGGAGCCCTATGAGGGGATGCACTACAATACCAAACAAGAGTACTGCAGCAATGTCAGGATTTCATGAACACCACACCCAAACACCAGCATCAGATACAATGTCCACAACACCTGCTGAGAACATCAAACACTGGTACTCACTTGACCCTAGCCCAAGTGTACCAGCCGATTAATCATAGGGGACCCACCCCAAGGCCAACCATCTTCAGGAATTCAAGGCCAAAGTGGCGTGTTAGGGTTTGACCCCTCAAACACCAGGATCCTCTCCTCCCTTTCACAGGTCACCATGCACAGCAAACAGGTGGGTGGATGTTTAGATCCCAGAGGAGGTAAACTGATAGAACAGAACCTTCCCTGGGAGGTCCACTCATCAAGTACAGGAATCCACACTGAGGAGGACTGATAAAAAATGCTTGCTAATAAGAAAATAATTATTCACACATGATTATACAAAAAAAAATGTGGTAATCAGCTATTCCATGAATATTTAACAATGAGAATATTAATTCTCAAAAGATCCCATTAATCTGAACTTCACAGTAGGAACCATGCTCCTCACTCTCCAGAAAAACAGTCACAAAAACATTTAATTCTAACATTAGTATCACCATAGGACAAGAATCAACCATTACTGTGCCATATGAAAAGAAGTGAGCTTTAAATACTAAATATGATTATACAAAATTAAAAATCAAATAGGCATTGTCTTACCTCTGCATGTTTTGCCATAGAACTTGCTTCCACAGCATACACTTTCTTAGCTCCTGCTTGAATGGCAAAAAATGATAAAATGCCAGAACCTGCACCCACATCTAGAACAACCTGGAGACAAATATATCACATCTGTAATAATATCAGTATAAGCCTCACAAGTTAAAGTAACTTGACAGAAATTACATTATATTCAAAAGTTCTAATTTTCAATTAAATTGGTCCTCTCCTAAGATTTATAGAATAAAACTCAAACCAAACTAACTATATCTGCTGTTATGAGATGGTCAATAAAGAAAAACAGACTTGTAGAGGCAAATCATGTAAGTATGTTATTGTATATAGACATAACACGAAACTATACCTTGTCTTTGAAGTCTTCCACATTAGACAAAATTGCTCTTTGATACGTTGAAGTCCTTATGTAATCTTGCATCATGTTCTGTTGTTGAGAAAGATATCCATAAAACTGGAAAAAAAACAAGGTTTAGCATGAAAGACATCCATAAAACTAGATAAAAAAAACAAGGTTTAGTATAAAAGATATTCATAAAACTAGATAAAAATAACAAGGTTTAGTATGAAAGACATCCATAAAACTAGGTAAAAATAACAAGGTTTATTACATGGAAAACAGACCTTCTAGACAAAAACTTTATCAAAGTGGTTTTATTTATTCATACATACTGTGCAAATGCCTTTTGTCACACTTAATGGTCAAATATAGTGTAAAAAAAATTTTATTTATTGTATAAAAACTGAGTTAAAGCAGCAGAGAAGATGTAAGGAAACAGACCGTGGTATATCAAACATAAAAGTTAATACCAATATCAATAATCTACAGAGAACTCAAGTCTTGAGCTGCACCAGTTCTCACCAGTACAACTTCGTCAATGTTAGTTTATTCAGAAATATTTTTAAGATATGTGTAACTTTAAAACATGCACTTCTGTTCTTTCATAGTAAGATAAAATTTAAAAATTGGAATACAAAGGTAGTCAAGATATTTTATAATTAATTTAGACCTGACAATAAGTAATATGAATATTTTAGCAGAACAGCAGACATAAAGGTACTGTTGTAGTAACAGGAAATCTCTGTGACCAACATGCAAATTACCAATTTAATGTAATGATTTTGAAACAAAAAAAAAAATCTTGAAGTATAGAAGGAAACATTCTCTTATCCTAAATGTGTCTATTTATCTGTTAAATAAGTGTTGAAATATTATTTAATGTGACTTGTTTTTTAATTAACTAGTGATAATTATACTACAAAATCTTGATAATAGCTTCCAAATGTAAATTTCTTTATTTAGGTATTGTTTCTCTACCTTCTGGTAAATAACACAGTTCACCTTCAAGATTTTTGAAAATGAAGTCTTTTCCAGCTATACAATAATTATGTTATGTTTAGGACAAATGATTTTATTAATGGCACAATAAATTACAAATTATAGATTAGTCTGTGCTGAAATTTGACCCATGTCTTGCAGATCATGAAATCTTTTATTTTTCAAATGCCTCATATAATTCTTTTAAATTTTCCATTATAACTTGTGATTTAAGCAGTATCTTCAGCAAATGATGAATTTATTGTTTTAATGTCTATTTCATAAAAAAGAAAGGTCAATTTGAAGTCTAAAAATGAACTTTAATAATAATAATAATTATTGTTCAATATATCAATTAACATACTACTAGTTGTTAACTTACAATGACAAATTACAGAACTTTTCTGAAATAAATTAGCAGTTAAGCTGTACTGTCTAAGCTTAGTTGTCAGTATACATTATTCACTGAAAACAAGACTTATATTGGTCAGTGACCTCTAAAACCAAGACCATTTTATTAGTCAGTGTCCTTTAAAAATGAAACTTTTTTATTGGTCAGTATCCTCTGAAAATAATACCTTTTTTTATTAGTCACTGTCTTCTAAAAATAAGACCATTTTAATAGTCAGTGTCCTCTAAAAATGAAACTTTTTTATTGGTTAGTATCCTCTAAAAACAAAACCCTTTTATTGGTCAGTGTCCTCTAAAAACAAGACCTTTCTACTGGTCAATGTCCTCTTAAAGTTGCTCAAGGAATACTGACAAAACTCAATTTTAAGAAATCTGACAAAGAAAAAGCATAGAAAATTAAATACATTAAAAACATCCTAGACGATAAATTGTTTAAAGGCAGTTGAATTGCTTTGTTTTCATATGACCTGTGTGTGTGTGTGTGTGTGTAATACATGTACACTGGTGAATAAGGATACACATTACAATATATGACACATAAAAGGTTTCTGGGCACTACATTAACAAGTCTACTAACATTTACCCCTGAATGTGTAGAAACATCCATCTATTCTGCAACATGCTACCATGATAATCCATTCACACTGTAATCAGCCTCCAGTGGTCTATAAAATTCTAGTACATTCTAAAAGTAAACATTTTTGTTATCACAATTTCTGAACACCCCGTATACACATAGATGTAAAACAAACTTGAAAATATTGAAGTGCTGAGGCATCATCCGTTCTGCGTGAAAAGACCGAGTCTTTTTCTCTCTTCTTAAACTTCTCTATCACCTGATGAAAAGTCTGAAAAACTGAAAAATATTTATAAATTCATATAAGGAAAGTATAACATTCATGTTAACACATCATTAATTTTACAAAAATGAGTTTTAAAACTATTACTGTGTGCGTGTGTGTAGTTTTGAGCAAATTTCATTCAAATTTTTGTACCAAGTATCCAGAATATAACATCAGCTTCAGAGGATTTACTTTTAATTTACAAAACAGACACAATTAACACATTATTAAATAACTAAGCAACAATATTTTAAAGAATTATAAAGCTAGATAATGGTTTAGACACCAGTACTTAACATGCCTTTAACAGGTACATCCAATTAAAAAAATACTGAGCTTACGACACCAAGTACTTGACATATTTCTAAGGACCTATCTACAAATGGCAATAAGTTGATGGATACACACTAAAATATAGAACTAATATTTTTTAGAATTTTGTACAAAGCTATTAGAGGGTTATATTTATATATTGTACTGATAAAATTATAGTAAGTAATTGATAATGTGGGTTAGCTGATCATCATATGAGCCATCAAAACAACTGATATCTAATTGTCACATCCTTATTCTGAGAATCCCAGTGAACTGTTTAACCTTATACTCTAGATCCTCTATTATCAGCATACCCAATGACTTGGTTGGAGACAAACACTCACCCCGTGTGTTGGGAAACTGGAGCAGTATGCTGTTACCATCTTTGGTTATGACAAAAGACTGGCTTCCAACAGCTGCAGTTTCATCATCTTTTCTCATCTCAACCTCAAAAACAGACTCAGGGCCATTAGTTGCTTCTGCTAATAAAAGAAAACACACACACAATAAAATTCTATCTGTTTATAATAAACGTGATAGCTTTTCACTGCTGAGACTATGTCAGGAATAACTATCAAAACAGGGAGTCATCAGTTACATCAGTGTAGGTATAGTTTTATCAAAACAAGGAGTCATCAGTTATATCAGTGTAGGTGTAGCTATATCAAAACAAAGAGTCATCAGTTACATCAGTGTAGATGTAGCTATATCAAAACAGAGTCATCAGTTACATCAGTGTAGGTGTAGCTATATCAAAACAGGAAGTCTTCAGTTACATAAGTATAGGTATAGTTTTATCAAAACAAGGGTTCAACAGTTACATCAGTGTAGGTATAGCTTTATCAGAACAAGGGGTCAACAGTTACATCAGTGTAGGTATAGCTTTATCAGAACAAGGGGTCAACAGTTACATCAGTGTAGATATAGCTATATTAAAACAAGTAGTTATTACTTACATCAGTGTAGGTATAGCTATATAAAACAATGAGTGATTAGTTACACCAGTGTATGTATAGCTATATCAAAACAATGAGTCATTAATTACTTCAATGTAGGTATAGCTATATCATAACAAGGAGTTAACAGTTACATTAGTGTATATATAGCTATATAAAAAGAATGATTGATTAGTTACACCAGTGTATGTATAGCTATATCAAAACACGGTGTCATTAATTACATCAGTGTTAAATACATTAGTTGAAACTGACATCCCCTCAACAAACTATATCCACAGTTGAAACACTGAAACATATCTAATATGTTGATGAGTAAACAACAAAAAGAAAATGTATTTTTATAGCTTTATATTTAAGATTATTACTTATCTTTTAGCTACATAAATACGACTTTCCCTACTGTGTGTGTGTGGGTGTACTTTTCAAACATTTTAAGAGTTCCTCCAGGTTGTTGCTTGCATGCCCTAAGCAGTAAAACCCTGGTTATGTTTGTATCTGATAATAACAAAGTAAACAATGCATGTCAAAGCTACACTATTATTAAACAAGTATCACTGTATCCTAATTATTTAAAAAATGGCCACCACACTACACCTTCATAATTGTTTGTACAAGTAGAACACATACATAACATTGCACCATAAAAAGTAATGCTGTGTACTAAGTCATGTACGAGTTCAATTGATATGTATCTAGAGCTAAACAAATCTCAATTATGACAGAGTTACTAAAATATCTACAATCATCCTTTATTTTGAATTACAAACTAGAAAGATGGCAACTGGCTGACAGCACCTGTCATCAACTCTTTGGTTATTAAACATGTTTATTATTTCTAAAAAAAAGAGCACTATAAAGTCAGAGTCAATTTCAAGAAGACATAGTAATTAAACTGAAAAAACCTCAATTAATTAACATTAATAATAGCAAGATTTTGACCAACTGGAAAACTAATAATTGAAAACATTTTTGTGTGACACTAATTTACAGCCATATAGACAGAGGTAAGAAATTAATTATTCATCTCTAACGATATTTCAAAACTTCTCACAAGAATTCATCCAGACTGAATACTGTTTTGTGTTTTATATTATTCAAGATCTCACTTCTCATAACCATCCTGTAGAAAGTAATTTTCCAAACATAAATTTTTCATGAATTCTCGAAGTTGTTTTCATCTGTTTGTTACCAATCTTTTATGTCTTTCAATGAGTCTTTTCTACAAATTGTACATTACTGAATTAAACTTGTAATTGTCTTCTTTCTTACCTATTTAACCCTATCTGAAATGTATAACCTAACCTTATGTCCTGTAATTGAAGAAAATTTCAAACATTCAATTTAACACACTAATACTGTTAACAATTTAAAAACTGAAAGGGAAAAACCACAAAAATTTACAATTCTTATCTAATGTTCATACTGTTGCACTAGCTTTGAAACAATTAGTCACTGACAAATGCTTTAACTGGATTACTGTACACTACAACTGTGAATTTAGAAAACCTTAGAAAAACTTTCACAACAACTAACAGACCAGCAAGATAAAACACTGACATCTAATGTTTATCTTTGAAAGTATATGATAGTGTAAGGATATCTGGCTATTTTTCATTAATTCTAGAAAAACATGGAGGAGTTTGACCACCACCACCACCATCCCTAAATCCATACCTGATTATACAACAATAAAGAATACAGTTACATAATTGTAAATTAAAAATCCAACATTGTAAAAAAACAATATATTTACATTATATTCAACACTTAAGTGGTCAAACAGCAGTGTGTGCTGCCAACCAGTTGTTTTCTCTCTCATAGTTTGCAACGTGTTGCCAGCCAGTTGTTTTCTCTCTCACAGTTTGCAACATGTGTTGCCAGCCAGTTGCTTTCCCTCTAATGATAAGTTTAAAATTAGTGGCCAATCGACTTAGTAGTTTCACAATAACAAACACATATAGCAGACTAATATCATATTTGAAAAAAATATAAATGAATTAATATTACTTATACAGAATGTTGTAAAACTCTAAAAACTTTCACTCTTTCAACCTCCACCAATTTTTTGAACCTCTATTTTTGAGGGAGGTAGACTGTGTTAAGTTATTTCCAAAATGTTTAGGAACAACCCTAAATGTCCTCAAAATTCAAGTTTGTTTCATTTGATAGAAAAGGACAGAGTAAAAATTTATAACTTTTAAATTGGATAACCCATCAAAGTCTGAGGATGCAAAGTTCAGTAAAGTATTAGAAGAAATGAATTCAAACACTGAAAGAATAAAAACCAGTTGTTTTCTTTGATATTTTTTTCTGTTCATTATCACATTTAGCAAGTTTGTGCTGTTCATTTAAATAGTTATCAAACAAGTCCATAAATGTAAATTACATTTTAATAAGTTTTCTTGTAAAGTGGGAAAACAATTGTGATTACTAAAGTAACCTTCTGTCAACTTCTTCCTTTGACCTCTCTAACTCTGCATCACAGACCTCACATCCAAAGGTAATATCTGACAAGCAAACATGGCAGTCACAACATAAACAACAAAAAACATTGACCATTAATAATGTAACATGTATCTTCTGATGTTTAAATCAACAGACTAAAGAAACATCCTTAAGATTTGGTTAATTATGCATAAACACAATTTTAGTCTACATTAAAGTTGAACCAAAAAGCGGAATTTGTACTTTAAGAAACACCAACGAAGGTAAATAAAAGGCATTTGTGAACTGGTAGAATATGTTGCACAATATAATCAGCTTTATTAGCACAGCCTTTAAAGAAAAACAAAAACCACAGACAACACTCTACACTGTCACTGTCATGATACAAGGATGCCAATAACTGTTGACATTCAATAATTTAACACTGCTAATTCCGATATATAACTGAATTTTTCTTTTTTCACCTTTAGTACTATCATATTCATAATATTTCTCAATGCCATATAATGGGAAAATCCTGGTTGGAATTTTGTACAGCATCTTGAAATTTTTGTAATTTATCATTCAGTGCAGTAGCACTTATTAGTATGAATAATGATGAAACAAAATGGTAGCTATAAATATTGCCCATTTAAAACTATATTTAAATGTATAAATATTAACAATTTAACAGAACTGGCTGAGAAAACCTAAAGCTTATTGTACTTACTAAACCACCTATATATCTCTATACATGTATTTGTGGAATGAATCAAATCTTTGTTTCATCTAAGCAAGTGACTTTTACAAACAAGTGTACAAAAAAAAAAAGCAAATATCATCACACTAATTCTTTCATTGAACTCTTCTGTCTGAGATCCCAATGATTCTTGTGCCAAGTAGGACGTGTATATATATATATATATATATAAAACAGTTACGACAAAGTTTTCATACCCCTGCGTTGTGAGTAGTTTTTTCCTCATAACTTAAAAAGTATCATGATTAGGATAATGAAAGTATAGTATATTACAAATATTATACTAAAATGCATCTACGTAAATTTTTATGTAAATTGAACAACAAATAAACTGTTTATAAACAAATAACCAAACATATGAGGGGCAGAAAGTGTTTGTGTGTCTACTTTAATGGTCAGTTGTGTAGCCTTTCAGATGAATTACTTGGCGCAATCTCTCCTCATAGCCCTCCGTGATCGTTTGACAGTACTCGACTGGTATTTTCTTCCATTCTTCTTTACAGAAGGCTTCCAACTCTTGCAAGTTTTTTGGATGACGCTGATGAACCCTGGTTTTCAACTCACGCCAAATGTTTTCAATTGGGTTGAGATCAGGTGACTACGATGGCCACTCCAGAACGCTTATATGGTTCCTCTGCAACCAGGATTGCACATATTTTGATGCGTGCTTATTGTCATTGTCGTGCTGGATCCAATGATGCTCTAGCCACTAGTTACGAGCATTATTCTTGATATAAGTGCCTAATATATCAATGCACCCTTCTTTTTTCATGATTCCGTTGACACGGTGAAGGTTGCCTACACCAGAAAAGTTTAAGGAACCCCATAGCATGATCGAGCCACCTCCGTGTTTAACTGTAGGAATGGTGTTCTTTGGAACATTTCATCCCCCATTCTTATAGAAAATATTGTGTACATCATTGTGGCCAAAAAACTCAATTTTAGTCTCGTCTGACCAAAGAATATTCTTCCAATATGTAAAGGGTTTATCTACATGCTTTTCTGCATACCTCAATTGTGCTTCTAAATGAACAGACTTTAAATATGGAGTTCTACGAGGACGGCATGCTTTGAACCCAGAAAAGCGTAACATGTTCATAACTGTCGAGGTGCTTATTTCAACCTCAGTTTCCCTTATCAGTTTCTGTATGTCATTACATGTTAAAAGAGGGTTCCTACTAACTTCTCTGAGAACCTTCCTCTTGGTTCTCTCTGGAATTTTGGTGGGGGCGTCTGGAATGAGGGAAGTTAGCAGTTGATGCTGTGAGCTTAAACTTGGCAATTATGCTTTGAACAGTAGATTTCAGTGCATTAAGTTGTGTAGCAATACTGGAAAGAGACACACAATATTTATATCTTACAATAATTCGTTTTTTTAAAATCACTGGACAGTTGTTTCCTGTTCGCCATGATGACCAAGCAGATAATAATGGAGACAGCGGCCAAATTGCCAGAACTAAATGTTTTACTGGCTAAATTCCAATGATTATGAACCCAGTGTCTAGTTCTGGAATGGTACAATGTAGTTTATTCACCAAACTAAACAACATTTTTACGGGAATATCAGTTTTTTCACACGTTCTGAACTGTACAAACACTTTCTGCTCCTCCTATCTTTGGTTATTTGTTTATAAACAGTTTATTTGTCATTTAATTTACATAAAGATGTATGCGGGTGTGTGTTAGTATAATATTTATAATATATTATACGTCTGTTAGCCTAATCGAGATACTTTTTAAGTTATGAGCAAAAAATTACTCGGGACGCAGGGGTATGAACACTTTGTCGTAACTGTATCAAATGGAATAATGCACTACTTTGTGGATATAATTAGATTTTAGGGTTGACTCACAAAGATCCTCATCAGTAATAAAGCAATTAGATAATAATGTCCTCCACACTTGGTTTCCTGACACACAAAAATACAGCCAATAAAAAGGAAACAAATCCAAAAAAAAAAAAACCTTGGCAAGTCATTTCAATTATGTTCGTATGACCCAAGGTAGACATAATTGTAAGTAACTAAATTTTTGTAGTTATGACTTTGTTTCAGTAGTTTTTTGTAACATTCAAACTTTCTATATTACTACAGCTAGCTACTGATCCCTTACTGTATAAAATTTAGAATTGTTTTATTGTACTTTTGTATACATATTAGCAGACCAAAACATAGCACACGTTATGTTCAACACACATTTGTCACTCCAACATACACGTGATTACCATCTATTGATTCAACTTATAAGGAATATTTTTTAATATTATAAATGTACAGATAATCTTTGTAGAAGTAATCAATAAATTAATGAATAAGAATTCAACAATACCCTTTTGGAGTTAAACCTTTCCAAGGTAACATGTAACATGCCACATAAGCCTCTCAAGACCTTAGGTTTGTTTTGTTTTTTCATGTCACAGGTGCAAACTATTAGACAATTTGCCAATTCTTGGTTGATTTAGTGTTTTATGGCACAAAGCAGCTGGGCTATCTGTGCCAAACATCCGGTAAAAAGGTAAAAATAAAGTAAATGTAGTAAAATTTATAAAAGGAAATGAAGGTAAAACAAAACAGCATTTAAAAACATAAATAGCACAAAACTAATGTTGACATCCAGTCTACAATGTTACGAGTGAAACCACAGTAAGAGAAGTTGTAAAGGACTTTCTGTAGCATAATGATAATTATCATAAAAAGATTAATGGCCTTTAACAAACTAAAAACTTTATCAAGGTGGACTGTGTCACCATCACCAATAACACTGTCTAATGTTACAGACAAATCTTGGAACCTGACAGTGTTAAAATGGTGCCGTCGTTGAGAGTCGTAAGGAAGGCAAAAAAGTAAAATGTGGCTTATTGTGATCCGAGTGTTACACAAACTACACAATGGTGCATCAGTTTCACATAAAAGAAAATGATGAGTTAAAAAACTGTGACCATTGTGTAGTCTAGTTAGAACAACTTTCTCCTTCCGATCCTTACAGAAGCAAGACAGCCAAAGTTCAATATAGGGTTTTATTTGGAAAAGCTTGTTTTTGCGTTGCTCACTCCAAGTCGACTGCCAGCTAGCACAGAGCCAAGCCTTGAATACAGACCATAGTCCATGTATGGAATAGGCACAGTGGTGATAGTGCCAGAGCAGATAGATTTAGCTGCTGTATCTGCAAGCTTGTTCCCACAAATACCAACGTGGCCTGGTATCCAGAAAAACTGGATAGAAGTAGATGTTAAAAAGAAATGGGCCAGTCTGTTTTTGAATATCGGCAAGAACAGGGTGTGAACCAATGTGAGGAGTTTCCAGGGCCAGTAGAGAACTAAGCGAGTAAGGATAAATAGTGCAGTTGGAGTACTGCTTAGCTTCAATATGATCCAGGGCAAGAGAAATGGCATACAGTTCAGCAGTGAACACAAAAGCTGTAGAGGGGATTCTGTGCACAACCACAGAACCGCAACAAACCATGGCAGAGCCCACAGAGTCACCCAATTTGGAACCATCCGTATAAATTGGAATGAAAAGATTGTTCGAAAAATGTTCAGTAAATAAAACACGGTATTTCCAAATGAGAGTATCTGCTTTTCTCAGATGACTTAAAGAAAGTTCACATTTGGAGACTGCAATAAGCCATGGGGGGATGGGCTGACTAGTGGATACTGCAATGTTATCCAAGGACAGACCCAATTCATCCAATTGCACCTGGAGTGGAAGGACAAAAGGAGCAATGGCAGTTTTTCATGCTCTGAAAAAGAATGGCCCACCAAGGAAGGAAAACACAACCCCAGGTGGGATGTTTTGGTAAGGAACAAGGGTTCGAAAAATATAGTAAAGACAGTTGCAAACGGCAAAGGTGCAAAGAAGATTGATGAGATTCTACGTATAAGCTCTGAACTGGGGAGGTGCAGAAAGCCCCACTGCAGAGTCAAGGTCTTTGATGATGAATGGGGCCCAGCATCTTTAAGGTCGAGGGTCTGGCAGAGCCATAGACCAGTGATCCATAGTCGAGTTTTCATCAAATAAGAGCACAATACATCTTTAACATAGAACATCGATCCACTCCCCAAATGGTGGCAGAGAAGACATGGAGGATGTTCAGTTCTCTTGTGCATTTGACCTGTAGCTGCTTAATGTGTGGTATATAGGTCAGCTTACGGTCAAAGATAAGCCCCAAGAACTTGGTCTCAGGGACCACAAGCAGCGAAGCTTCGCTGATACGAAGTTCAGGATCAGGGTGAATACCCTGTTGGCAGCAAAAGTGCAGGCAAACGGTTTTAGAGAGAGATAGAAATTATAGCTGTTTGCCGTGATCCACTTCACTACACGATCGAGGGCAGTTTATAGTTGCTGCTCAATATATCTCATGTTCGACAATTGACATGAGATGTGAAAGTCATTGACATAGAGCCCGTTTGCAACAGTGAAAGGGAGTTGTTCAGTGATGGCATTAATCTTTATACTGAAAAATGTGACACTCAAAACACAGCCCTGTGTTACTCCAAGTTCCTGTAGAAAAGTACGGGAAAGTGTTGAACCAACACAAACTCGAAATTTCCTGTCCATTAAAAAATTTTTTAGTAAAAAATGGGTAAATGGCCACGTAACCCATATATATGGAGGTCTTGCAAAATGCCACACCTCCCTGTTGTGTCATAAGCCTTCTCAATGTCAAAGAATATGAATACAAGATGTTGTCGTTTGAGAAAGGCTTCTATGTTTGACGTTTAAAGTCGAATCAGGTGGTCCATGGTGGAGTGCTGTCGTTGGAACCCACGCTGGATGGGTAAGAGGAGGTTGGTTGATTCGAGGAACCAAACAAGATGAGCATTAACCATCCTATCTAAGGTCTTACAGAGACAGCTCGTCAAAGCAATTGAACGGTAGTTTGAAGGAATCTTGGGATCTTTCCCAGGCTTAGAGAAAGGTAAGAAAATAGCCTGGCATAAGGCATTAGGAAAAACATTCTCCTGCCAGATCCGGTTAAACACAATTAGAAGAATATCAAGAGAAGCAGGACATAGATAGTGCAGCATGTCATAGTGTACATCATCTGGTTCAAAAGATGTACTGCCAGACTGATAAAGAGCCAGTTTCAGTTCCACCAGTGTAAAGGGATGATGAGAGTCATGGAGACAGTCAGTTTGAAAGGAAAGAGGTGAAGGCTCTGCCCGAGTCTTGATGGCCAAGAAGGTGGAGGAACAAGCAGAAGTGCTAGGTACCTGGCAAAAGCTTTCACCTAGAGTATCAGCGATACTCCGGATATTAACTACTTCTTGGCCATCAAAGAGTAAGATTGAGTGGGAGACAGAAATGTGATGCCCACTGACCTTTTGAACCCTGTCCCATATGACTTTTGAACTGGTGGTAGAAGATATGCCAGTTGTAAACTTAATCCAAGATTCCTTCTGGCTTTGACATCTTACCCACCTAACATGTGCACAGGCTCGCTGGAAAGCAATGAGGTTTGAAAGTGTGAAATGTCTACGGAAAGTATCCCAGGCCAGTTTTTGAGCTTTCCGTGCCATGTGGCAGGCAGGGTTCCATCAGTGACGAGGATATAGTGGGAAATGTGTCAAGGTTTTAGGAATAAATTGAGCAGCTGCTTGTATAATAGTCAGTTACTGCTACCACACAGTTGATGGCTGACAGATGATGGCGGGATCAAGTTCTGCGAGAGTAGTGAAAGTGGACCAGTCTGCCTGATCCAGCTTCCACCAGGGCATGTGGGTTGAGTGGCATCGACCACAGCCAGTCTCTCTCAAAAAGTATAGGAAAATGATCACTGCCTCGTGGATTATTGTCAACTATCCATGAAAAATGGGAGAATAATGAAAAGGAGCAAACTGAGAGATCAGTAGCAGTAAAGGACTGACTAGGTGTGTGTGTGAATATAAGGAGAAGAACCAGTATTGAAAAGAGAAAGGTTGTAACCAGAGAGCATACGCTTTACAGAGGGACCCCTCCTATCAATAACAGCATTTCCCCAGAGGGGATGATGTCCATTATAGTCCCCCCAGGATTAGAAAGGGAGACAGCAACTGTTCAATGAGAGCATCAAGGTCTGATTGATCATATGTCTATTCAGGTGACAAGTAGAGAGAACAAACAGTGATGGTATGACCCAAGGAAACACAGATGGCTACTGCCTCCAAAGGTGTGTTGAGTGACAAAGACAGGGTGGGCATAGGCTGATCAACCAACAGTGCCACCCCTACATGTACTCGACCATCACACAGCCTGTCATTTCTGTACAGAGAAAACTGCCGAAAGGTGACTGTATTGGCAGGTTTCAAAAATGTTTCCCATAAGGAAAGACATGCAGGATGGTAAGAAGCATTCGACATTTCTATTGTATCAAGGTGGCTATTATTAATGACGTGTAAGCGAATTGGCTGGAGAACCCTTCTGTTTACAACCACGTCTTTTTTTATATACTGTCCTTATTTGGGGAAGATCTATCGATGGATCCTGCCTTGGGTCGATTGGGCAGGTCTTTGTTGTTGAAAAGGATTTTAGTGACTGAATATGTGAACGAATGATTGTTTTGCATCTTGGGGTGGGAGAAAAAGATGTATCCAAAGAAATGTGTGGACCTGGAACCAAAGGATGTGGATCTTGGGGTTTGTTGAAATGTATGGGAGGAACATAGATGGGTGTAGAAGTTGATTCGTCAACTTTTTTAACAATAGAGGTCAAAAAGCTTTTCATTTGTTTTGAGAGTGATTCTCTTGGAGGCACAGAAAGATCCGTCTGCACTTCCACTGTAGTTGTGGAATGAAGTGCAGCAGCATTTGTCCAAAATGAATGGTTGACAGCAATTTTCGAGCTTCAGGATAAGTAATGTTGGGAGTCGTTTTCAAATGCTGCACCTCTTTTTCCACCTACCATTTAGGGCAAGAACGAAAGTAGGAAAAGTTAGAACCATTGCAGTTGACTCAATGTGGGTCCGTTTCACACTCATAGGCATCGTGGTCCTTGCCACCACAACAAGCACATGTCAGGAAACCACAACATGACGTCTTTGAGTGACCAAACCTCTGACACTGGAAACATTAGAGAGGGTTTGGAATGTATGGCCGTACCCTGCAATTAAGATAACCTGCCTTGATGGTGGCAGGTGGATGTGGTGATGTAAATTTCAGAATGAGGACACTGGTCAGCATCGTTATTCCATCTTTGCAAGTGGAAATATGCCTCATTGCAGAAACTCCCTGGGTGAAGAAACCAGTGAGAATCTCCGACTCAGGGATGTTCTCCAAATCCCTCTCAACAATAACTCCTCGTGATGAATTCAAAGTAGCATGAGGTGTAACCTCAATAGGTATATCCCCAATTGCCTTTGAATTCAAAAGGAGTTCACTGTGTTAAGATGTCAATATTTCAACCAATACATCTCCAGATCAAAGCTTCTTTACTAACTTTGGAGAACCAGCAAGTCCTTCTAGTCCCTCCTGAATAAAAAACGGGGACATTTGCCCTAAAGGTTTCTCTGAAAGAGAATGTAGGATCAGAAAATGAGATACAACTGGTAGTACAGATATCGAAGGCTGCTGATCAGTCTTCAAGACGTGGTCATTTACCTCTTGACTTTTTTCACTATTTTATTTAAATTTTTATTTGGATGATCCACAGGAAAAAAATTTTGGTGCCCACTTACCCCACCCACCATGGGGAGATGCATTAAAATGTCAAGCAAGGACACTGTAGCAAAGCCAGGGTTTCGTGAGCACTATACCCAAACACCAGCATCGAACACAATGTCCACAACACCCGTTGAGAACTTCCAACACTGGTACTTGGTTGACCCTAGCCCAATTGGACCAGCCAAGTGACACAAGGAGGGCCACCAAAAGGCCACCCATCTAGAGGATTTCAAGGCCAAAGTGGTGTGTTAGGGTTGGACCCCTCAACCACCAGGATCCTCTCCTCCCCTTCACGTACAGCACAAATGTACATGGATGTTTAGATCCCAGAGGAGGCAACCTGAAAAAAAAAAACCTTCCCTGGAAGGTCCCCTCATCACATACATGAATCCACACTGAGGGGTAGCCAATTCTTAATGGAATTACTATGATGACATTGTTGTAAATAAAAATTGTAACGGGCACTAAGCAATATTAATACTATAATTCTATAACAAACTATTATAAACAATTTCTACTCTGAAAAAATTCATAGTACTATTAAGATAGCATTATTTTTGTGCAGGCATAATGATCCTCAGCACGATATAATGTGTAAACCTTCTGAACAACCAATACGTAACCCAATTTAAATAGTTAACTTGTTCTTAAAATGACACAAACAAAACAATTAGCACACTACTTCTAATACTTGTATTAAGAAAAGTTACACCTAAGCTTTAACTCCATTAAGTCAATCACTAGTAGAAGTACTATTAATTACAATTATAATAGTAATACTACGTTCTACAGCTTCTCTAAGCATTACAGAACGTTAGTATTATAATATGTTAGGCTTAACAAGATTTAATGTAATTAAAACGTTTTATAACGAAAACATCAAGAATATTAAAAATAAGTCCTACCGTTTCTAAATTTCAATATTAAGCATTCTGCCTCATCATAAATACCGAGTGCTAAAGGAACCGAACACTTTCGCGTTGTTTCACCATTTTCAAACAATGAACTAACAACAACACCTTCAAAAACGGCCGCCATCTTCTCAAACAGTGTGCCATCACGCGTGAGGTATTGGAATATATATCAATATATATATAAATAAATAAAGAGTTATATTTTATGGCATTAAAAACTGTCTCATTCTCAAATTTCAGGAAGAAATGCATATTTTTGCTTTCTTCCACCTTATTACACATTCTAAGATGTAAAGTTGAATTATATCACACCAAATATTTGACATAATGTAAAAACCATAGCAAAAACAAAAACAAAAAACATTTCACTCAATTTTCTGGGAAAAAATTCTATCCAGGATTGTTTCCAGTTGGTCAGTGGCAAGTTTCAGGGTTTTGCTTCCCCAAAATGGACACAATCATTGTGTAGCTTTATGCTAAGTAAAAAATAATCACACATGGTCACGTATTTAAACTCAGAAGAACGACAGTTTGTTTATTATTAATTTACTTGTAACTGAACACAAAAATATATATTAGGCTACTGTATCTGCGCTCTGCTCACCAAGAGACTCAGTTTCTAGCACTGAAAGTCCACAGACATGCCACTGGGTCACTGAGGGTCATTTATTATTAGACTTCTGTACGTTGAAGTTTGATAATAGTAAGTAAAAACATTGGATATTGTTCAAGTTATATTTTCAATATTTTAAAGCGTTTCTCAGCTCAGTGTTTGCTAGTGATTTACGTAGAGAAATTTAGTAACTTTGTCTATTTGTATACAATTCCGTTAGCTAGTGAGTTACGCAGCATATTTATTATTAATTGATGAGCCAGGAAATTTTGCAAGTAAATTTATAAATTTCTCAGGCTTACATTAGTTTCATGGTTTCTGTTCAGACGTTGTTCATGAAGTAAGGCCTATATGTGAACGTAGCCTATAGAAAACGATGAAGGAGAAATACACTATATGGCCAAAAGTATGTGGACATCCGACCATCACACCCATATGTGTTTGTTGAACATTACATTCCAAAGCTCATGGTCATTAATAAGGAGTTGATTCTAGAAAGGCTTTTCACTAGAATTTGGAATATGGCTGTGGGAAGTCACTATTATTCAGCCACAAGAGCATTGGTGAAGTCAGACGAGAGGGCTTGGCTCGCAGTCGGCGTTCCAATTCGTCCCAAAGGTGTTAGATGGGGTTGACGTTAGGGCTCTGTTCAGGCCAGTCAAGTTCTTACACGCCAACCTCGGAAAATGATGTCTTTATGGGCCTCGTTTTGTGCATGAGGGCATTGTCATGCTGAAACAAAAAAGTGTTGCCACAAAGTTGGAAGCACACAATTCTCTAGAATGTCATTGTATGCTGTAGCATTAAGATTTCTCTTCACTGGAACTAAAGAGCTTCGCCGAAACCATGAAAAACAGCTCCATCCCATTATTCCTCCTCCATGCAACTTTACAGTTGGTATTATGCGTTCAGGCAGGTAGCGTTCTCCTGGCATCGACCAAACCCAAGTTCGTCCGTCAGACTGCCAGATAGTGAAGCGTGATAATCACTCTAGAGAACACGTTTCACTGCCTCCAGAGTCCAATGGCAGTGGGCTTTACACCACTCCAAGTAATGCTTGGCATTGTGCATGGTGATCTTTGGCTTATGTACGGCTGCTCGGCCATTTCATGAAGCACCTGACGAACAGTTCTTGTGCTTACATTGCTTCCAGAGGCAGTTTGGAACTCGATAGTGAGTGTTGCAACTGTTAACAGACGATATTTACGAGTTTCAGCACTCGACGGTCCTTAAGAAACATTTTATTTGGTCAGTCTAGATCTGGAACGTCATTTGGTAACCGTCATCTGGAACGTGACCGTCAGTAAAATGGATCGTCCCGTGTGAGTAACAAAACGTACACATGTACCTTGTTTACGATTAGATTTGAGTTACGAGCTAAAAGATCAAATATAGTTTTATTAACAATTATCTGTTATTCGTAAAATTTGCTATTGATACGAATGTGAGATAGGTTGAAGGACGGTTCAAACATTATTTTGGCATACAATAAATGGGCGTGCTAAGGTCCATTCCCCAGAGTGTTTAAAGATATCAGTAAGGACAAAACCAAGAGGTACTCAGACTAAAAATCTAATTCCTTCCTTAACACCTTTATACAGATTCTACAACCAACAAAACTTTAATAAATAAATACATCTACTGAGATCAACGAACGGTTGGAGGCTTTCTAACTTTTCAAAAGAGGCTGAAATTAAACAATCACAAAAACGATTGAATAATTTATTCACAACTTAGGTAGTTGAACTGTATTTAAACTTTCATGTTCTATTGTGTGACAAACATTGTTCCTTGTAGATTCTCTGACCAATTGGTGAAAAAAATCATCTTGAAAGACCACATTAACATGAATCTTAATTTAACTGCAGAGTTTCTGATAAATCTCACCAGGTGGTCCGTAACAAAGGCATACTGTTTATTTTTTATTTTCGCGCAAAGCTACTCGAGGGCTATCTGCGCTAGCTGTTACTAATTTAGCAGCGTTAAACTAAGGGAAGGCAGCTAGTAATCACCGCCAACTATTCGGTTACTCTTTTATGAAGGAATAGTGGGATTCACTATCACATTATAACGCTCCCACGGCTGAGAGGGCGAGCATGTTTGGTGCGACGGGAATTCAAACCCGCAACCCTCAGATTACGACTCGAACGCCTTAACCCACCTGGCTATGCAGGGCCCAAAGGCATACTAAAAGTCTTCGATCCTGTATCTGCTGAGGCTCGGCATGACCAGGTGGTTAAGGCACTCGACTTGTAATCCGAGGATTTGAATCCCCGTCACACCAAACTTGCTCGCCCTTTCAGCCGTGGGGGCGTTATAATGTTATGGTCAATCCAACTATTTGTTGGTAAAAGATTAGCCCAAAAGTTGGCGGTGGGTGGTGATGACTAGCTGCCTTCCCTCTAGTCTTACACGCTAAATTAGTGATGGCTAGCTCAAACAGTCCTCGTGTAGCTCTGCGCGAAATTCAAAAACAAACCAAACCTATATCTGCTAACAGAAATTCATATAGATTCAGGCTCCTTGTCATTATATTTAATGTAACTAACATCATATACACTATCGAATCCGTGGGCCTAAGGCTCATATTTACAGGGCCAAAACAGCGCAAATCTAATGCCTCAGATACTATTTTGAGAATCCTCAGTTTAATTATTATCGCCACTATAATGCAAGCTTAAATTTTGTTAACCCAGTTATGAACGGTAGTTGGTTGCCACCGAGATGGCCCGGCATGGCCAGGTGTGTTAAGGCGTTCGACTTGTAATCTGAGGGTCGCGGGTTCGAATTCACATCGCACCAAACATGCTCGCCCTTTCAGCCGTGGGCGCTTTATAATGTGACAGTCAACCCCATTATTCGTTGGTAAAAGTTTGTTTGTTTGTTTGTTTGTTTTGGAATTTCGCACAAAGCTACTCAAGGGTTATCTGTGCTAGCCGTCCCTAATTTAGCAGTGTAAGACTAGAGGGAAGGCAGCTAGTCATCACCACCCACCGCCAACTCTTGGGCTACTCTTTTACCAACGAAAAGTGGGTTTAACCGTCACATTATAACGCCCCCACGGCTGAAAGGGCGAGCATGTTTGGCGCGACTCGGGCGCGAACCCGCGACCCTCAAATTACGAAGCGCACGCCTTAACGCGCTAGGCCATGCCAGGCCCTCGTTGGTAAAAGAGTAGCCCAAGAGTCGGCGGTGGGTTGTGATGACTAGCTTCCTTCCCTCTAGTCTTACACTGCTAAATTAGGGACGGTTAGTCCAGATAGCCCTCGTGTAGCTTTGCGCGAAATTCAAAAACAGACAAACAAACAAATCTTGATATGATTCGTTGAGCATCATCTACAAGTAGATGAATCTAGCAGTTTAGGAGAAATGTTTTTTCAACATATCGCTTGGAGAATCAAGGGATTTCTCAAGTGGTATGATGAAAAACATTTACCTTTGTACAAATTTCGAGACCAAGACAAGTTGTTTGGTATTAGTTGGAAGTCGATGCTATTAGCGGTTTACGAGGATTTAGATGACACACATACACATTTAATCGACCCGGCATGCCCAGGTGATTTAAGGTGCTCGACTCGTAAATTGAGAGTCGCAGGTACGAAACCCCGTCACACCATCCATCCTTTGCCTTTTTAGCTGTGAGGGCGTTGTAAAGTTTGGTCAATCCCAATATTTTGTTGATAAAAGAGTAGCTTAAGAGTTGGCGATGATAAATAGCTACCTTTCCTCTAGTCTTTCACTAATAAATAAGGGACAGCTAGTGCAGATAATCCTCATGTAGCTTTGTGCGAAATTAAAAATGTATGCATACTACAATCATATGTAATTATATAAAACAAATGCTAAGTTGTTAGTCATGGGATATGTGATCTCTTAGCCTTATCCGAAAACTTAATATGAAATAACTTACGGGTGGTGTCACAAACCAAGTAGTAGTAGAGAAACTAAAGGTGAATTCTACAATCCCGTTTTTATTTAATGTAAAAAGATTTAGGTTGAGAAAGCAGTAAAAAATGACTTGTAATTATTAGCCATCAGTATCAAATTGTGTTAGAGCACACCATTCTCTTGAAAGTGTTTCTACAATGATTATATTATGTACCACTGTCACCACCTCTATCACTACACGGGCCCGGCATGGTCAAGTGTGTTAAGGCGTTCGACTTGTAATCCGAGGGTCGCGGGTTCGAATCCCGGTTGCACCAAACATACTCTCCCTCCCAACCGTGGGGGCGTTATAATGTTACAGTCAATCCCACTATTCGTTGGTAAAAGAATAGCTTAAGAGTTGGCGGTGGGTGATGATGTCTAGTTGCCTTCCCTCTAGTCTTACACTGCTAAATTAGGGACGGCTAGCGCAGATAGCCCTCGAGTAGCTTTGCGCGAAATATCCCCCCGCCAAAAAAAAAAAAACAATCACCACACGTTTACTGATACAGTTCCAGAAGGTCGATGGTATCACAGTGGCCTTATGATGAGCTAAATTTTTAATTTTCTAAAAGACAATCCGACAAGTCCAACGCATAGACCATAAAAAAAATCATATTGTCCAATAAAGTGTTAAAGACCATTCACTTGAGCCTATCGGATGGCTAAGTATGTGACGAAGTAGTAAATTAATGTAAAAATGTACCATTAGCTACTTTCCGCAGATGTTGATAAAATAAATCCGCAATCAGAACTACTAGTTAGCGTAATTCATTTCTCACAAACAAAGTATGCTTACCAGTCCAGCGATGCATAATATTAGGCTTAAAATATTTAATCTAACTTGAAAGAGTTTTTATGTAAAGAAGAATATGTTTAATGCAGATACGACTTTCGATCACTGGTACGATTATTCTCAAGTACACAGGTTTAATACTTTTTATCAATAAGTAAATTTAAAACGAAACTACTGAAAGATCTCCGTACCGTTTCGAATGAAGGTTATTAAATCAGAAAAAAAACAACAAAAGACAGTCCAGTTGCACATGATTTTCGGCTAGCAGACGACGCATGCTAATAAGTTAAGCACATTACACTTTGCGAGGGATTGTGGGAGCTTAAAAAGTTTCGACTTTCGGTATATAAAATAATAATTTCAAGTAGTCACTACCATCAATTGCTTTGTTTGATATTTTGGATTTAACCATAAAAAAATTTGTGGATTTAGATGTGGTGAAATTGAAAATACAAATCACCATAATTTCTCGGTAGTCTGGAAGCCGAGTCGAACGGAAATCAAAGATGTCGCAGAACACTAAGAAAAGGGTATTTAAAGATTTGAAACTGTATTCGCAATTATTTGTCGATGAATGCACGTTATTCACTATGAAGATAATTTTTATGGAGGATTCAGTTCAAAACTTAAAATTTTATCATTTTGACTGGTTATAGCCTTTCCTTAGTATTATGAGATCATATTATTTTTAATTTTATCATTCGTCATTACTGTGATGAATTAGGCAGCATTCAAACACAAGCGTTAAGAAGAGAATACTGTAAGTTGTATATCACAGTTATATATATATATATGCTCAGCTAGTCGATTGCAAACAACATTGCTTTGTCAGTTATGTAAACTTTGTGTTGCTTTTCCAATAGATATAATAAGTTAATATCGGACATGTGGTATTTCCCTTGATATTAGAACGTTGAAGTTTGAATACGAGTTTTCCTTCAGTTTGATTGTTTTGTTTAACGTTTTTCTTTTTAATTAGTGTTTGTTATCCCATGTAAAATCGTAACACTTGATAAAAAAAAAAAAAGTGGTATGATAAATCTTTTCTGTAGACATTCAAATTTAATGTATGCACAGTATATTGTGCAGATAAATTTGATACAATACAAAACTTGGCTTTTTTTATCATTTATAATTGTAGGATCTCCATGCAGTTCTGATTCCCATAGGAAGAAAAGTGAAAAAAAATAACCAGTGTATAATATATTTTGTATATTTATAAAGATACGTTACTTTAATAATGTTAATAATAAATTATATAAATGCTTAATAACAGAAAAATGATGTATCTTTGTGCTCAAAAGTGTTTGGTTAAATTAATGAAAACTTGGAGAGATTTATGTGGAAGAAAATTGTATATTTCTTATCTTAGCATGTATGGATGTCCAGTAGTTTTAAACAAACTGTGCTATAAAGAAACCATGTTGATTAGTAAAAGTGCATATCATTGTACTAGGCAAAAGTTGAATAATACATCTAGAAATTTAGATTTTCTTATTTCAAGTCTACATGAAAAACATAAATACAAAAATATTATTGGCACAAAATATAAAAAGAAAACTGAAAAGCTTTTGAAATATCCTAAAAAAATGATTCAACCTAAAGGCAATATAAGTTGTGACCACAACCTTCCAGTCCTTCTGATGACAGATGAAGCTGTTAGTGACTTAGAATGTTATTATAGTGCTTCTGAGTATCCATCAAAGAAAACACTTAAGTGTCTTGCAAGAACCTTGGCATTCAAAGGAAATGTAGAAGGAGTCCAAAACGTTCAAGAAATCTGGGAACGAGCTTATCCTAACAATTATAAGTGGAATATAGGTTTCAGACATTACTTGGCAGAAGCACTGTGGAGAAATGAGCAGTACGAAGCTTCTGTTCAGTTGTTCGAGAGTATTTTACTTGAATATCCACACAAAAAAATAAAAGTTAGCAATATGATAACTTTATTGACTAATCATCTAATAGAAAGAAATTTCGAGGAACAACTTGACTTACTTGTTCAGATGGTAAAACGATGTGCTGATAAAGATGTTAACTATGTTGTGGGAAATGTGTGGAAGAGTTTATTTCTCAATGACTCGGTGAGGTATCAGCAAATGGGACAGAGTATATTAGATGACTGTCCAAAAGTTAAAGTCTGTGTTTGTAGACACTTTGAAAATATTATATCTACAGCAAAAGAGTTACAATGTCTCGACATTCTTCAGAGACTGGTGGAAGTGTGTTTACAACTGGAAGCTCAAACTTATTATTCTGAAGTCTTTAGTTGTTTGTTGGAAATGCAGTGTAAGTTTTAATTTCTTTTTTCTGCTTCCATTAGAATACTCGTGTATAAAGTAATACATGTGCAAACTTCACAATGGGATAGTACTGTGTAGACATTTTCTTGAGTTTACGTAAATAGATAGTCCAGAATATATTAATATAGTATGATTGATCCAGAAATGTATTGCACAAGTTTAAGTGTATAGAACATTTTTGAAAAGTAATGTTGAATTCATAATAATGAAGAGCAGTATATCCTGAAGTGAACATTTGTTTTTGTAATCTGTATTATCAAGTAAAGGTTCTAATTAATAATTACTTTGCATGAGTTTATTACTTAGTTTGTAAGCTAAGTTTGTGACAAGTGTTGCTTGCTAACATGTACTGCAACTGACACTTTGTATTTATATATTTCTTGGCACTCAAGATGTAACAAGCCATAAAGCATTTTGCTTAATTATGTAGTTATTACTGTTAAAATGAAGTATTTTGAAGTTTGTTGGATATGGATATGAAATGTTGTATTTAAAATTTTCTGATACTAGGACTTGCTTTATTTGTGATTTTAAACAAACAAAAGGTCCCTACATCGCGATAGGGAAGTAATGTCCTTGCTGACGAGAAACCCACTTAAAATAAAAACGTATCTCAGAATGGCTGGTACAGATTTACTTTTATTAAAAATAAGTAGAGAACAATGTTGTTCTCTGCTTATTGATAAGTGTTAATAACCATACCAGCCATTCTGAGACATAAGTAGTGTTCTGTCCTCCTAGCCTTTTATTAAATGTGTTTATACCAGTATTTCTCAGTGTGCTGAATGCAGATTTATTGTTTGTTTTTTGTGTATACATTCCAATAATAGTTTTGTTAATGAAACCCAACTAATATTTTATAAGTTTGTAAATGTGTATTAGATACAACTGTTTTGTAACATTTCAGTTGATTGGATGAATCTTGGTTAAATCAAAAACTGTGTTACAATTTATGTACGCTTTTACTGGTACAGTTTAGGTTAAAGGATATTATATAGCCAAGAAATCTGTTTTTTGATACACCTGAATGTTGTATGGCTGTTGAAGAGAGGAATGTATGTCAGAACCAAACTTCATAGCATTCTATATATATATTATAAGTTTTGTTATCTTAAAGTCTTCTAAGAAGTAACTTAAGTTGTTTTTTTTTAATATCAAATAAGTTGTAACATTTTCTGCTACTGGTCTTTTCACAGGTGCAGCTGATGATGTCCTTGGAGCAATGGAAACGTTTCGTCACGTTCACCGAAATGGTATCATCTTAAAAGGAGAGACGTGTTACAAGTTCGTTTATTTTCTCGGTGCACAAAAACTTAGGGTTCCTCAAACTCTGTTACAGATGAAATATGGTCATCCAAAAACTGTGCCACATCAAAAAATAAAATTCCCTTTTTGAGTTTATTTAAATAGATTTTTTATTCTCATGAAGATTTCATATTTTATGGACTAGTATGTACTTGTGTTTACTTAGTAAATATTTTTAACAACTTTTAACAGTCTTGAAATTACTTGCATGTAACTGGTACACATCTGTTACTTGAATTATCATTGTAAATATTAGTAATTATACAAACAAGTATACATGTATCATAGTCTAATAGTGGATACTGGTTACAGTTAAGTTAAATGAGATGTAAAATTAACACTACATAAGGAAAGATGCAGTTACAAATGTGGTTTGTGTAAACCCAATTATAATATATAGGAATTAAATGTATTAATACCAATTGAATAAATGTCTCTAGAATTGTTCTATACACACACATGTAATATTATAATATAAAATATTTTAAATAGCATTACTACTTTCCTATTATCTTAAAATAGTGTGCACACTTTGGAAAAACTAAATAATCCTGGTAAATGTTTGTATATACAGCTTTCAATCTACAAAAAACAATGTATCAAATATAACATTAATTCCTAAAAGAAAACATTGTAGCTTCCAACAATGTTGTGAATCAATGTAAATATAAGTTTTTCCTGATACTTCATGTTTATTGTAACAACTGTTACATAGTTTTACAGATTAGTTTCTCTCCTTTAATGGTATGTAATTTAAGTATCAGTCTTACTTTATCCAAGAAATTATAAAGTAATTTTAAGAGTCCTCTCAAACAGAGACTTAAAGCAGTCTCAGGTGTAAGAATGAGTCCAGTATTTTTGTTCTAGAAGATAATCGCAGGCCTTCACTGTTATGAAGCTTTTGAGAAAGCAAACACAGGAAACTGATTCTCTTGTTAGAAGTACTAGTAGTAATGGCCTTTTGTTTGTTTCCTGTTTACATCAAATATAACTTGGCATAGATTTACATACCATATAAATTAAAAATAAAAATAATCAATCCATTGTTCTCTTACCAATTGGAATAAAGTTTTGTCAACAGAAATTGCCAACAGTAGTATCAGAACAGCATAAACAATTGACCCCCAAAAAAAAAAAAAAATTAAATTTGATATTACATCATGTCTAAAGTATCAACATAGAACAAGTGATAACTGAGGCATGAATTCACCCAATTTATTACTAGGAAGAGCAAACCACTAGATGTGTTCAAAAGATACAATGGGCAATATTGAGAAGTTTATGGCAAAAATTCCATTAGTCTTCTGCCTTGAAAGGAAAAATGGAACACTGCCATGTTGCATATGGTTATTTCCTTGATGACCTGCATTGATGGTAAGATATGTCAAAAAAAAAAAAAAAAAAAACCAGGCAAAGAAGCAGTAATCCAGTTGTCTGAATATCTTATAGAACAAAAAAGCAAAGGTAGAAGTCGTTTTGGTTTTTAACTTAATGTTTATCCTAGAACATTTGAATAAACCAGGAACTAGCCATTTCCTTCCTCCTACCATAATGTTTACCCTCGAGGTAAATCAGAAACTATTTCCTTCCTTCTACTGTAAGGTTTACTATATAGCAATTGAATGAAACCAGAATCTAGTCATTTTTACATTTTACACTGGCCATCAAAAAATTAGAAGAAAAGGTTTAAGATCAACTTGACAACACTCAGTTCATGAACAATATTACTAGTCAACAGACTTATGGACATACTAATATTTCGAATGTACTGGTAGTATTGCCAGTAGCCGGCTCGGCAAGTGTTTACGGCCATTGAAGTAAAATAATTAGCTCAACTCTTTGTCAAGATGGTAGCTTTTTTACTTATGTTGTAAACCTGATACACAGACATGTAAACATGCAAGCTTTCCCCCTACGTAAATACAAGTCCATCTTATGCCACAATTATCAAGTGGATATATTAACGAGTTGTATTTTGACATAATTTACTGCCCCCACAATCTCCTGTTACCAAGTTATCCTGTCACTGGGTTGACTATTGCCTCGTTGCCACCAAACCAAAGAAAACAACTTTTAATTTTTAAGTTATCATTTATGTGCCTCTATGATTTGCAATATCTGCATTAAGAAAAATAATGGGAGGTCTATATTAAAAGTCAGCTCTTCTAGTAAAGAAAACTTCAAAGCACTGGATGTACACGTTATCTATAACAATATGAAAACAGCTAGTGTAAACTTGAATTCTGGATGTATACATTATCTGTAATAATATTTAAAACAGCTAGTGTAAACTTGAATTCTGGATGTATACATTATCTGTAATAATATTTAAAACAGCTAGTGTAAACTTGAATTCTGGATGTATACATTATCTGTAATAATATTTAAAACAGCTAGTGTAAACTTGAATTCTGGATGTATACATTATCTGTTATAATATTTAAAACAGCTGGTGTAAACTTATCCTACAAATGTAGGAGTGAAAGTAAACAATTAGGTGTAGCTGTATCAACCCTATCCATTGCTGACACCAATAATTTTCCTATTGGTAAACACAAAAGCTCACTGAACCAATTATCTCATTTTTCTTTTAAGTATATGCTTTGCCAGAGTAGATGGTTTTGGCTAGTAATGTTGAGGAAATTGATAGTTCACTAACTAGTCTGTTAGTCTAGAAATGTCACATGAAAACAAAATGAGTTGGAAGACAGATTTGAGACAAAATGTGACATCAGTATTCATGGTAGTGTATTTGTATCAGCAATAAAATCAGTTTAATGATTAAAATATCTTTTATTATATCAATAAATATACTGACTTTAATCAGTAAAAGTTGTTACAATGTGTAAATTTACAATAGAAAAGTTAGATTTATTATACATAACAAATAGTTACTATTAAATATGGGGTTATATACAAGCCTTGGTTTTAAATCTCTTTGTTATAATATACAATGTGTAATACTGCTATAACACTTCCAGTCATGTTTGAGAAAAATTAGAGTAGGGACATTTTTTTTGTAACTACCTTTTGTTATAACTTAATGTTTCTTGGCTTAGTTTTATTTATCATTCAACTGGAGAGTTTGACTTGTTTCACAAATCATCAGGAAAAACATCACCTTTTATTGCTACTCCAAATATATCATGCTTAAAGTTGAAAATGTTTTATACCCGTTACAAGTCGGAGCTTTCTTGCTCATGGTCTTAAAGATTTACACAAAACATTATGATTTAAATTATTAACGTATTATTTCTGCAGGGATAACCACACAAACTATTTGGCCTTTTATTTTTTTATTACATTTTTTATTAAACTTGTACTGGAGGAGGGGTAATGTAAGTGGTAATATTTTTTGGAATGATTACATATGTGGCCCTTTAATGATATCTACAGTCTCTCAATAAATAAATATATATTTAATGATACTAGAGATTTACAGAAACTAATGCTAAAGTACATATCACAGATGTAACTGTAATTTTTATGTTTTCTTAGTTAAAACCATACGTTGCATGTTTAAAGAGTAAGTCATTCAAAGGTCACACACAATTTCTCCTAAATGTCTTGAAATTATGGAGTAATACATTGAACTGTTAACTGTTTCAATATAAACTTAACTTACATGTTACGTGTGTACCTATAAAGACACTTTACTGATCTCACTGACTCTTAGCATAAACTCTTAATTTCTTCAAAATCAGGATGATAGTCCCCCATTGGTACGGATGTACATCAGGATGGAATTTTCAATCCAACATCAAAGTGTTGGACAGGGAAGACATGTATGACCATCCTTTTAATTTAGGTTTGAATTTTCTTACACAAAAAGATCCTATTATAACCTGAGAGGAATTTGACCTCTAACCTCTCCTAGGACTTTGTAGTTAATATTGTTTAACCAACAAAGAATGGCTTGGGTGTGTCATGAAGTTATTGTTCTTTTACGATTTATAGATTTCACGGCTCTATTGCTGGTTTAATATATCAGTCAGTAGGGTTAGTGCTGCCATATTTAGGACAAAACTAGAAACGTTGTTTATATTTATAATAGCTAAAATATTTATTCTACAGTTGTATCTACTGTTTTATTTTCATATCCCATCAGTCACTTTTGTTCACACATTCTGAATATATACTTTCAAAATAAACAGATATATTGAGATGTTTTTAAGTTCTTGATTTTAAAAACATGTTACTTAGATAATCAAACCCAAGAGACATGAATAATTTTACCCTTATTAATCTTTGTATTGGAACTAGCATATTTTGGAAAGAACACAACTTTCATAAACCTCTCAACTGTGCCTCTCACAGATACATCTGCTAACAATGTTCAATGAAAAAATGACTACTCATTTTGGCAATCATTCAATTGTATTAAACCAGTGATATTTTGACTGAAAAACAATAATAACTGTTTGAATGTAATGTTAGGATAGAAATTCCCCCTTTCTGTATACACTTACTTTTAAACAGTTCTTTACTTATGTAAAGAATGGAAACATATATTATAGTTACAAGTACTGCAGACAAGAACATGTGATGACACAAATCTCTTGTTGGTGTATACTTGATGTTTTATCCTTTATTGGTTCATCAAAATATATTTGATTTTACATGAAGAAATTATTTGCCATGAAAAATTTGACAACATCCAACCCTTGTCATGTAAATTTTCACATCGATAAAACACAACACTGGTCATGCATATTATAACATGTGATGAAACCCCACACTGGTCATGTGCATTATAACATGTGATGAAACCCCACACTGGTCATGTGCATTGTAACATGTGATGAAACCCCACACTGGTCATGTGCATTGTAACATGTGATGAAACCCCACATTGGTCATGTGCATTGTAACATGTGATGAAACCCCACATTGGTCATGTGCATTGTAACATGTGATGAAACCCACATTGGTCATGTGCATTGTAACATGTGATGAAACCCACACTGGTCATGTGCATTGTAACATGTGATGAAACCCCACACTGGTCATGTGCATTGTAACATGTGATGAAACCCCACACTGGTCATGTGCATTGTAACATGTGATGAAACCCCACACTGGTCATGTGCATTGTAACATGTGATGAAACCCCACACTGGTCATGTGCATTGTAACATGTGATGAAACCCCACACTGGTCATGTGCATTGTAACATGTGATGAAACCCCACACTGGTCATGTGCATTGTAACATGTGATGAAACCCACACTGGTCATGTGCATTGTAACATGTGATGAAACCCCACACTGGTCATGTGCATTGTAACATGTGATGAAACCCCACACTGGTCATGTGCATTGTAACATGTGATGAAACCCCACACTGGTCATGTGCATTGTAACATGTGATGAAACCCCACACTGGTCATGTGCATTGTAACATGTGATGAAACCCACACTGGTCATGTGCATTATAACATGTGATGAAACCCACACTGGTCATGTGCATTGTAACATGTGATGAAACCCCACACTGGTCATGTGCATTATAACATGTGATGAAACCCCACACTGGTCATGTGCATTATAACATGTGATGAAACCCCACACTGGTCATGTGCATTATAACATGTGATGAAACCCCACACTGGTCATGAGCATTATAACATGTGATGAAACCCCACACTGGTCATGTACATTATAACATGCGAGAAACCCCACACTGGTCATGTACATTGTAACATGCGAGAAACCCCACACTGGTCATGTACATTGTAACATGCGAGAAACCCCACACTGGTTGTGTACATTATAACATTGATGAAACCCCACACTGGTTGTGTACATTATAACATTGATGAAACCCCACACTGGTTGTGTACATTATAACATTGATGAAACACAACACTGGTCATGTATATTATAAAATCTGATGAAACCCAACACTGATCATGTATATTATAACATCTGATGAAACTCAACATTGGTCATGTATATTATCACATCTCTTGAAACCCCATGCTGGTCACGTGTATTATCACATCTCTTGAAACCCCATGCTGGTCATGTATATTATAAAATCTGATGAAACCCAACACTGGTCATGTATATTATCACATCTCTTGAAACCCCATGCTGGTCATGTATATTATAAAATCTGATGAAACCCAACACTCATCATCTATATTATCACATCTAATGAAACCCAACATTGGTCATGTACATTATAACATCTCATTAAACTAACACTGGTTTGCATTTCAGTTCTAGTTAACTGTTGTGTTGGCTTTCCGTAAGTGACTTGAGTATGTAAACCTTTATATAACCAACACACTATCAATCAAATATGGAATATTCTGAAAATAAGTAATTAAAGCTGAGTATATCAGTTTCAGTGAAGCATTATTACATATTTTACACTGTACTTAGTCAAATACATGTAATGAAAGATAAGATTATTGGTACAGTGTTCACTGTAAAGAAACAAACATCTTACCAAAATAACTTCATCAACTCACTATTGATTAAAAAAATATTCTATTCCTTTAACATATATTTAATCATTCTTAAATGGATTTTTTTTCCAGGTGAGGCTCCTATTCATTTTATGTTTTGTCTATCATGCTTACTTAGATGGAACAGATTTTTTTAAGTTATCCTTCCTGGCAGATTTGTCTCTTGCCACATCTTCTACCATGGAAAAGAATCTCTTTCGTAGAAAACATCGAACCTAGAAAAGAAATGGAGTAAGTGGTGTCAGCAGGAACAATTTGAAAACAGTACATAAATTAAGCATTAATAACTTCTGGCTCAAGAAAATGTAGTTTAGAAGCATAACCTAAACAGCTGTATTTTTAATTTCATTTAGTTTCTTGATGCACAAGACATGGTTAGTAATATATTATCTAGTGTTATGTAAGAATCTGTATTAAAACTGGGACATAACTGTGGCTGAATAGAAGAGGGAGAGTGGACTGTGAATGATTACTCTGTAGAACACACCACAGAGGTGTAAACAAGGGAAAAGTCAAACAACTACTCCAGTGTTCCACTGCCTCCTGAATTAAAAAGTATATATGAACTTTCATGTCCATTACTTAAATTCTTTGTATAACTAAATATGTAAACCCTCACAGATGAATGAGTGGAACACAGTATGGTATGCTTGAAGGAATATAATTGTAACTTTTAAACCTATGCATTATTGACAAACTCCCAATTGTAGTGTGCAGCATTGCTAAGTTTCTTTTACGGTTCAATGAAATCTCTGTAGTATCAACATTATGCGGACGTTAGTTGGCATAAATTGATAGTAACACGGAAAACCCAAGTGGTCAAATGAACCAACGTGAACTTGCTATCAAAACAAACTAAGACCCTCTTAACACTAGTAAATGCTGTTAGATTCTAAAATACATCAAGAAATGTTTAGGAGCTTCCTCCGTGACATCACAGGATGAGTACAATCAATCAAATGTTGGCTGATCTGGGACATGAAGTTTAAACTTATCTAACTTGTGTATTTTCAGTAGGACAGGAAAGGAATTTATTTGATTTTTAGTAATAATAATTCAAAAGTTAACAACTTAATATTGAAGTGTTAGACTTACCAAAATTAAATTTCTCTCAAAAGGTTTAGTGCGGTTTTGTATGATTAGGTAGTATTCGTAGTATTAGGTAATATCACATTTTCAAACAATCCATACCGTTAAAATTCCTCCTGTGATTCCTATTAAGCACCCAACCAGAACATCCCACCAGAAGTGACGACGATCAGTGATTCGAGTTAAACTACACAACAAAGCCCAGAAAAGAAAGATCAATTGTAACACTAACTTCAGAATATGAGACTTTGATGTCCCCTGAAGCCGCACTTCAGCATACAACTGAAAAAAAGTATATATAAAAAAAATGTAATTCAGATTAGCTATGTACAAGTGGTCCGGCATGGCCAGGTGGTTAAGGCACTCAACTTATAATCCGATAGTTGAAGGTTTGAATCTCCATCACACCTAACATGCTTGCCCTTTCAGCCATGGGGGTGTTATAGTGTGATGGTCAATCCTGCTATTCATAGGTAAAAAAGTAGCCCAAGAGTTGGCAGTGATGACTAGCTGTCTTCTCTCTAGTCTTACTACTAAATTAGGTTTGGCTGGCACAGATAGCCCTTATGTAGCTTTACATGAAATTAAAAACAAACAAACCTATGTACAAATCTTTCTTGAAAGAAAATGGTAATTCTGAAAAACTATCTCAGTATATCACGGGGCCTGAAAATTAAAACTGTACACCAAAAACATTGCTATTGATTAAAGTAATATTATTTTACACTGAAGTTTATTTTGGTTTAAGATAAAAACTAGAAAAGTGAAAACATTTTAGGTTCTCAATTTAAAAACATGCAAAATTAATTTTTAATTTAGATGAGTTTAATATATTTTACTTAGAAGTGAAACCAAGCATATATTTAATCTCTACTATCAGCCCACAAAATAGTGCAGCAATAAGTCTCAAGATTATAACACTAAAGACTAGATTTTAATATATGTGGTGGGCACAACGTAAATAGCCTGTTCTGTAGCTTTGTGCTTAACAACACAAAAATTATTATCAAATATGTGTTGGTTACATTGCAGACAACCCATAATAGTTTTGTGCTAAATTAAAACCAAGTAAAAATTGTTATCAAACACATGGTGGGCACAAGACAGATAGCCCATCACGCATCTTTGTGCTTAATGTGTGCATTTGTTTGTTTTTGAATTTTGCACAAAGTTACACGAAGGCTGTCTGAGCTAGCCATCCCTAATTTAGCAGTGTAAGACTAGAGGGAAGGCAGCTAGTTATCAACACCCACTGCCAACTCTTGGGCTATTTTACCAACAAATAGTGGGATTAACCATAACATTATAATTCTTCCATGACTGAAAGGGAGGGTCATGTTTGGTGTGACTAGGATTTGAACCCTCAGATTATGAGTTGAGTGCCCTAACCATCTGGCCATGGTGGGCCTTTTGTGCTTAATAACAACCAAAGAAAAACTATCAAAGTAAATTTTTTATATTCTGTCTTAAGCCTACTTTAAAATTAAGTATACTTACACCAACAAACACGAACGAGTATAAAGAAAGTGATGAATGACCTGATGGAAACGACTTGTAAATATCTATGTTTTCTTGCCGATACCGTTGTTCTCTGCTAGTGCAATTATATTCTATTACAAATCTGGAAGACACAATATGAGGAAGTATATTTTGTTAAAATCTGTCTGAAAACAAATTGTACATAATTCTATCTTGATCTACATTTATATCCTACAGGTATTCACTGTACATATTTTGTATTGTCAGTACTACATGACTATACAATGCTCTATATTAATATCCAACAGTATACATTTTATATCTGATGTCAAAGTTGGCAGAAACTGATTGAATGCTAGCTGTTATATTAAAACATCGATAACTAGACCTCATGTGAAGTGATTTCATTGTATGTTAACTTTACTCAAACACAACTGTCTGAAAACTATTAGGCACATATTTTGCTCCTTTTATATAACCATATTCAGAACTGGAACATTATAGATCCCATCTGAACATATATCCAAGTTTTGGGCCACTACTAGTGGAGACTTGTATATCCACAATGTCTTAAAAACCTCTATTTTTTCATAACAAAAACATTTTTTGCTTGAAATCTTTCCAGCTGAACAATGTTTCTGATAACTCTGTACTGTATTTTTCCAGCATACTTTAAAACAACCACATAACACAAAATGTCTAAAATTAGACTATGAAAAGTGACTGAATTAGGTATACTTAAACCTGATTTTCCATAATATTTCATAATATGAACTTCATCTACAATACAGAATTTTACTCTTGTTTAAAAGGCTACTGTGGTGCTAATAACTTATTCATTGAATACATCTGATAGGATATGCAATCCATCACTATTTTCAGGTTAACAACATGCAACAAAAATGATGGCTTACCCTTCTGAGCAGTTGATTTTTGACCAATCAGGTTGACAGGATGCCAAAAAATGAGGTCTGAGTTCACCAACAAATGATTTTAGAAGTTCTGTTATAAATATAACATAAACAAACCCCAACAGGAAGGACCCTAGTACCATTAGCCAACAACTGCAACACTGTTGATACAAATTCTTTGAGATGGGGTAATGATGAATTGCTTCCACAATAAATATCTGACATTGAGTGAAACAGAAGATATTAAAATTAAATACTGTAATCAAAGCAGTTCAGCTGATGTTGTTTTTCACACATTGCTCAGCATATAATCTAATTAAGTTCTGTTGTTTTCATGTACATATTAGTTAATAGGGTAAGAAGTGATGAAAACAATGATTTATCTTCAACATGTTAGTGTCTGTTCATCGTATTTTTTATTCAGTGATGTCGAGAAAACCCACTTGTAGAGACATATATATATGCAAAATGGCTCGTTTGGGTTGAGAAAATATTTTACATAGAAGAGCGAACAACGTTTCGACCTTCTTCGGTCATCATCAGGTTCACCATAAAAGGTCTAAACGTTGTTCGCTCTTCTATGTAAAATATTTTCTCAACCCAAATGAGCCATTTTTGCATATATACATATTTTTTATTTAATAAGCATGTATTTTTATATGCTTTTGAAGAGATGAAATTAAATATATATATAGAAGTATGTATTTTATAAGTTACAGAATAATTTGACACCATTCACACAAAATTAACCTTTATTTTACTAACATATTGTGTTTACTTTCTCAACTTTGTGTGAAAAAAGTAATTAAATATAATATGTTTCAGGACGGCTGTTATAGGTATTAGCTCTTTTACCAAAATAAAGAATAGTACAATGTTTTGACCTGAAGATGACCTAAGATACATTTTTACTTCAAGTGGGTTTCTTGCCATCATGAATTAAAAATATTTCACCATCATATACAAATTATAATCAAATAATACCACAAAATACAAGATAACAAAATAATTTGTTGAACATGTCGTTTTTCTTAACTAAATATTAGCCTTAAACTGCCATTCATAGGGTCTATAAAAAGTATAATAGAGTTAGAAACCTCCATCTTTTAAATTAATATTTTTTATAAAAAGATACATTGTGACAAGATTTGGCATCTGGTATATACGAATTATTCTAATCGTGTCTAAACTTATACACCTCGGAACCACTTGCTTCTTATCCATTAATAAAGTATTATATTCTTATTAGCTAAGAAAAATAAAGTTACTGTTAAGGCAGGTCCAAAAAGAAGAGAGAAAAGTAGAAGTCCTTCGCTAATGGTGTCTCCTACAAAAGGGTGTCGTATTGAAATATCGTTACATGCAAATCCTATACGCTTTGGCCGTAACAATCCTGCGATGGCTAAGCAAACAAAAAACAGGGCTACAAAAGAAAAAAAGAAAAATGTTAACCATTGTTTCACACATGCACGCTACTCCATTTTTCTTCTACGATTAACAGAAAAAAAAAACTGTTTGTTTGGAATTAGACACAAAGCTACACAATAGGCTACTGTGCTCTGCCCATCACGGGTATCTAAGCCCGTATTTTAGTAGTGTGAGTCCACAGACATGCCGCTGTGCCACTAGAGGGTGAGAAGAAAATAAAAATGTATATAAATATAAAAATGTTTAAATAATACCATGCCTCATAGATATTTGTTTTCATACAAACCACATTGTTGGTTCCGAAGTAATTTAAAGTAAAACGAATATTTTATAGCAAGTTGTATATATTCCCTTTGCCCTTCATGATGTTTATTTATTTTGAATTTCTCACAAAATTACACGAAATCATTTTGCGCTAGCTATCCCTAATTTAACAGTGGCAGACTGGAAGGCAGCTAGTGAACCCTGCGAACCGCCAATTCTTAGGTTACTCTTTTACCGATGAATAGTGGGATTGACTGTCACAGTATAACACCCCTTCGGTTTAAAAAGCAAGCATGTTACGAGGAACTGGCTGAAGCTAATACTTCATGCTTGTCACATGTATATCAGTTGTTTTCTCTCGAATATCATCAACTATGCATTTGGTTTTAAATTTCGGAATACAACAACTTTTTTCACAAAGTAACTAAATATTTAAGTCAATATTATTAAAATTAGATAACTTGGTTGTTAGACAATTTTCCTCAATTATAAAAATGAGTACATTTAAATGGCCGTAGCAGCTTTCAATTGTAATGTTGGGGAAGAGGTCGTGAGTCAAATAAGTCGTGATAAAATGTTAATCTGGGTGCAAAAAAGTCGTATCTGCAGCAACACATAAAATACACCAAGCGATTCTAGCAAAGCGCTATTGCCTCATCATATGGCAACATTACGAGTGTTAACACAATCGCGTATCTGTCAAATCTGAAGCAGCCTGAACACAGATTACACTTGGTTGCTGAAATCTTAGGATTGTCTGTGCTTTATTTTTTATTTATTATATGATATTAAATACGCAATTTCTAAGAACGGTCCTAGTTCTTTACTTCAAAATTTAAACGTACGCATTGGCCAATAGCAACTCCAGTTCAGTCATGGCATGTATTTAGGTTTAATAACTCAGAGGTGATCGTCCAGTGAGATTATCTTTGAGGAATGATGTATAGCCGTTCAGCTAATTGCATACAATTAGGAACGATGTTGAAATACACACCCAAACTCTAAAAATGCGAAATTTATTTTAGGCCGAGGGATTTCGTCACAGACTTCGGTTTGACTCGTTCATAGGTATTAGAGGTAGACAGCTATGGAATCCTTGTATTAGTTAGTATTCTGTGTTAACATTAACGCTAGAATAAATACACCATATTTTTTTTAACTGTTTACGCATTTTTGCTGCGATAAAAGGACATTTAATATCAACATCTGTGCAAGCAACAGCTATATTGTTAACAAATAAAATGCATGCATCAACTTCTCAGAATTACAAGCAGCTGTTTTTACAGTGAAGTTTTCTGTTGTTTGTTATTAAGCACAAACTACATAAAGAACTATCTGTGTTATGCCCAACACAGATATTGAAAACCAGTTTCTAGTAGTAAAAGTCTGCAGACGTACCACTGTGGGGGCATTGTTTTCTTTGGTGTATAAATGTAAGTTTTTACAGTTTTGTTTCTAAATCATATTGGTAGAAAAAGGCTCCAGGTAGATGTCTAAAGATCCTTCGGAGGTTGGCTGAAAGTTTTCGGGCTTACAACACTAAACTCCGAGGTTTGATTCTCTGAAGCATAAAGAACATAGATATGCTTGTGTGTTACTGTTCCAGAATTTTAAGACACCCTGTGGCTATGGTTCAAGACTCTTAAGACACTCTACGACTATGATTCTGAGCTCTCAAGACATTCTGCCTCTATAGTTTCAGACCCTTGAGGTACTTTGTGGCTATGGTTACAGATTTTAAGAGACACTCTGTGGCTTCGGTTTCAGATTCTTGAAACACTGTTGCTATGGTTACAGACTCTTGAGACAATCCTCAGCTATAGGTAGATAACTGTTATATTGCTTTGCGGGAAGTTATTAAACAAAATTTTCACGATAACATTCAACATGATTTTGATAAATAAAAACTGGAAAATTTGGCAGCAGTTTGTAGAGTGACACGATAATATTAAATATTCAGTATGGTATTTCGTTCATTGTTTATTTCACAACTCTCAACATTGTTAAACTACCGCGGTAGAAAGGTTTTGTCGTGCGTAATGAAAATTGTACAATATTTAGATTGTGTTTTCCTGCCAGCTGTGTAATCAGGATTAAAAACAAGCTGATATAACAGACCAGAGGCAAGTTTAGGTCTTTTAACTCAGAGTACATGAAGCAGTTGTGCACCGTACACAGTCATTATATTCTGAAAAATAACACGAGATGCAACCGTACTACATGTTATCTGGGTATTTGATTCGTTTTCTTATTTGCATTTATATAACACATGCATATATATATATATATATCTTTTTTTAAAACAATGCGCAAAGTTTTGGCCATAATCAGCGCCGCCAAAAAGGGGACATTTGTGCAGAACCAGAGCAAATGAAATATGGTTATGCGGTAAAGCGGGAAAAGTTATATCTTCATTTAGCCATAAAAAATATATTTTTGGCTTTTATTTGCAAAGATACTTCATAAATTAAGAATGACTGAAATAATAATTTAAGTAATAATTAATATAAATTTATTATATTATATCTTTAATACATATTTGTTGATACTTTCTTAATGTTTCTAAGCTTGTACTGTGAGATAAAAATGGCTATCGCTATTATTCTGTCTTGTCTGTCAGCTCGTTGCTGACCTACTTTTGTATCATCTTTTCAGTAAGTTCTTATCTCCCGGCAAGTCTACGGAATTATAACGCTAAAATCAGGGCTTTGATTCCCCGCGGTGAGCTCAGCAGATAGCCCGATGTGACTTTACTATAAGAAAACACTCTAAGTTCTTAAAAGTGTTAAAAAACGAGAGAGAAATGGGGTCCGGCGAGGATTTTGCAAACGGGGCCATGCTGATCTTGGCGCTCTGGTCACGATCCTTCTACATGTGCTAACCCTAACTAAAGATGCAAGCCTAGTGTGAAGAGAAGGTAAAGTACAAAGTATTTTGGAGATGTGCATGATAACACATAAAGAATGTGATACATGTGCGCGCTCTAGTTAGCTTGTCGTACCTTAAAATAATATTATGTTTGCTTCATTATGTACACAATGAAATACAGTTACTAGGTCAATGTGTCTTTGACCGTAGCCATATTTAGTTACAACGGTAGTAGTGGTATGTTATATGGTACTAGTAATGACCTATTTCCTATTTTTTGTTTATATACTAGAATACCGCCGAGACCATGTTATACTGTACAGTTGCGAACGTTATAGTATTTTATAGCGAAAATTGTCTGTGCTAAAACACCTTCACTGTTTTATTTTAAATAAAAAGTAAATTTAAGATGTATTGTAAAAGGTGCTATAAAATTAATTTCACAAATTACATCCGAGAACTGAGGTGGTTTTAAGTATATAAGTGTCCACAGATAACATAAAACTAAGTTTTGATTCGTGATTGTCTCACAGATGTCGCTACCAATCAAAAACATATGAAGTTATAATGAAATAATTTTCAAATTACTTAACTGTAATGATTTAAAAAGAACTTATTAGGTGTATTCTAACATCGATAATTGGAAGGGTAAAATAATTAATTTATAAGAAGGGTTTGCTAGCTATAAAATTAATCGTAAATAACATAATTATACTATAATTTACAGTTTAAGATCCTTAGGGGAAAGTTTTTCATTTCCAATTTAACCACAATACTATAACGAGACGATAGTGCATACATATGCATATATACTGTACAGACAGATTAGTTAGAATTTAACTTCTAGGAGATAATTCATCCTTTTAGATTAAAAACAGTTATTATCACTATTTATAGTAAATATGAAGTATATTTCTCTCTAAGGTCCGGCATGACCAGGTGGTTAGAGCGCTTAACTCACAATCGCGGGTTTGAATCCCACTGAATCCAAACATGTTCACACTTTCAGACGCGGGTGCGTTATAATGTGATGGCCAATCCCACTATTCGTTGGTAAAAGAGTAACTCAAGAGTTGGCGGTGGATGGTGATGACTATCTGCCTTCCCTCTAGTCTTACAGTGCTAAATTAGGGATGGTTAGCGCTGATAGCCTTCGAGTAGCTTTGCGCGAAAGTCAAAACATATTTCTCTCTAGTATGAGCAACGATATCTTTTATAACTTAAACTTTTCGTGTTAGTAATACCAGTGAGAACGTGATTATGTATTCTCAATACGGCTGGTATGGATATTATAACTTTAATTAAAATAAAGTACAGAACGACGTTTCGACCTTCTTAGGTCATTTTCAGTTTAACAAAGAGAGAGTTTGCAAACGTTGTTCTGCACTTTATTCTAATTAAAGTTCTAATACCCATACCAGTCGTCTTAAGAACGTGATAATAAAAACTTAGAATCTGCCAGGTGGCGCCGATTGGTTGAAACCTTTTTAACAGCTAAAAGCTGGTATGACAGATTAAAAAAAGTTTTAAGGTTACGACTCTGCGTCATTAAAGGAAAGTTGACTCTAATTAAAGCTGTTTTACAAATGGTATTAAGTAATACTTAATATATCATACATATTCTGACAAAGCATCAAATGCTTAAAATAGTGTAACATTTATGCACTTACAACTCAAATGCCTCGAGGATCTCTTGAACATTTTAAAAATCGTGATTTTACTTCAATTTTTATTTCTAAACGGCTTGACATACAGTCGTGTTATAGTTTACATACAGCTCTGTGAATATATTTAATATTCTATTTTGAATTTTAGTAAAATAGAACGAAACGAAGAACGCTTAATCGGAAATCACGTGTTTTTTTTTAACATTATTAATAATTTCAGTATTGATTTGTCCGTAGAAAGTCTTCAACTGGTATCAGGATATCTTGAATTATTCTAAATATATCACTCAACTATATAAGAAATCATCCATGTATCCCGCCTAAGAATAAAAAATAAAATGGTAATCTGAGTGTTTTCAATCTCGCATATGTTATTAAGTGTCCCTGATGTATCAACTAATATTAACAATAGAAATAAATGAATAGAATGTTTCATATCTTACGTAACTTTTGCTCATGCATACCTGATATCCACATTAAATGGTCGACTAATCTTCTAGCTCTACTCACATTCGGAAATAACCGATCTCTCACGGCCATGATACCAATGACGCTATGCAACTGCAATTTACCTGATGTATCCTTATTTAAGAACACCTGTTCATTGCGCCCTCTATAAATATCATTTAATAAATATTAGTTAACTTTTTTTTTACACCTTTAAATCTCTTAACTGTTTAGAATTTCTTAGTTTGAACGAGTATCCAATTCTAATTACCCTTTATCGTGAAGAAATTCAACATAAAAATGTAGCAGAATGTTTAAGAAAGACAATATGAAGCTAATCGTTACGCTACAAGCATAAATATTAAATGGGAATCATTTATATAACTCTGATATTCTTGTTGCAACTAAAAAATGTATTTCAAGATGTAATGCCTCGCAAAGTAGCACACTTTGTAAATCTATAATTGTGGTAATTAATTCAAATTCTATGAATTTCACTAAACTTTAGAACATATAATGAAAAGAGTAAATTGAAATTATAATCTTTTGTGTGTGTGTTCTTGAAAGTGTCACTGACATTAATATCAACGTTTTCTGAAAAGCAGAGGTTATAAAGAAAATCAGTATAAGTATATTTGTGGAGGTAACTGACAGGAATAATTGAGATATAATTTGAAACGTGAATATACATATATGTATACATAAATTTAATAAATATTTTATGATGATGGTAAAGTTTGTTTGTTTTGTCTGTGCTAGCCGTCCCTAATTTAGCAGTGTAAGACCAGAAGGAAAGCAGCTAGTCATCACCACCCACCGCCAATTCTTGGGCTACTCATTTACCAACTAATAGTGGGATTGACCGTTACATATAACGCCCCCACAGCTGAAAGGGCGAGCATGATTGGCGCGACGAGTATACGAACCCGCGACCCTCAGATTACGAGTCGCATGCCTAAACACGCTTGGCCATGCCGAGCCGTGATAGTAAAAGAATAACCCTTACAATATCAAATACTTTTTATCAGTTTTTTTTTTAAATAGTTGAACAACATACAGACTAGATTAATTCCACAATGGCTTTGATCAAGACTCCTGTCGATGACCAAACAAGTATAATGTCGTAATATATATATTTAATGTTATAACGTATTTGCTAATGTGACTTTAAGTTCACGATAGTCTCAGAAATGTCTAAAACGGAGTTCCATGAATTGTCGAAGTAGTTGAGATAAAAGAGTGTTATCGCGTTTTTCTTAAAAGAGAATTAATTGCACGTTAGTCCTAGTACTGTTTTAGAGAAATACAATGTCATTTGTAGGCCTAAACAATTTACATTTTATGAAAGTGTTCATCTTTAATCATGCAGAAACATTTATAAGAGGAAATAAACTGATTTCGTCTCAAGCACACTGATCATACAGTTATTTTAACATATATTTTAAAATATCTCCCCACCCCACAAAAATAAGAGAGAAAAAGCGTTTCAACAATCTCAATCTGATGTCAGAAGTGGGATTTATTTTGGTGAAAATGTAATAAAACTTAGAATATACTTGAAATAGAATCTTAATTTCTGATTATGGTGACCACAAGGTCAGTTTGAAAGATTCAAGGATTACTTGAAATGATAATATTGTCAAGACAATATCTAGAACAGTGATTCTCAACCTGTGTGCTGCGAGAGATTGGCAGGAGTGCCACTGTGTTTTTGAAACACATTCAACTTTCTTGGGATTTTACAAGCAAATTGAACACATCAGTTAATAAAAGCTACTATAGAGACACTCTGAAACCTTCCAAAACATTCGATGTTTTTCAATGAACTCGATCACTGAGAAGTTCACACTTAAATTTCATTCTCGACTGCAACGGCTCAACCGTTAATTTAATTGTGGCTTAACAAGCGCTTCGTACATCATAAATGATGCATCAAACGATCAAACTGCTTTCTGGTACACGTTCTCATTTAGCGGTAAGCTACAGTTACTACGCTGTAGGTAGGAATTTTATATCAACTGCAGAACTTCATGCTTATCGTGTATGAATTAACTTTATCATTTATCTGTGGAAAAATATTTAAGTAAGTCTGGTGTTGCAAAGTAGAATGTGTTGAATCAAAAGCAAGGAATCAAACGAAAGTACAACAAACACATCGAATACGGTTTTATCGCTTTGGAATCAGAACATTCTCAATTACCATTCTGTCTACTCTGCAATGTAGCTTTATCGAACGAAGCGCTTGTCCCTAGCAAACTGAAGAGACACTTAGAAACAAAACATTCAGCTGTGAAGGATAAACCAAAAGAATACTTCGAGAATCTCGCGGCTCAACAATATGGACAATCAAGGAAGCTTGTGAACTACATGAAGCCTCCCAAAAAAGGATTGATTGCAAGTTATAAGGTTGCTCAATTTTTGGCAAAACGCAATAAAGCGCATACGGAGGCCAAATCAATCTTTGCGCCAGCATTAGCAATCATAGTTGAAACTATGCTTGGAACGGATGCCGCCAAAAAGGTCAAGCAAGTTCCACTGTCCAATAACACAATTTCGCGCAGAATTGTAGGCTTGTCGTCGGATTTAAAGAATCAAGTTTGAAAACACTTCGAAGCGCCTGAAGATGAATTGTCTCTGCTATGGCCTCTTCAAGTTGATGAATCTACTGACGTTAGTGGAAACGCTCAAGTTCTATCTTTTGTTCGATTGATAAAAGATGGAAAAATCGTAAACGAATACTTATTTTGCAAAGATTTAAAAAGTACAGCGAAAGGCCAAGACATTTTCAAGTTGGTGAATGAGAACATTTTGCTCTTCAAATTACATTGGAATAACTGTGTTAGCGTTTGCACCAATGGCTGTCTTTCAATGAAAGGAAAAAAAAGAAGGGATTCGTCACTCTGGTGCGCAAATAAAATCCAAACATTAGAATTGTTCACTACATGATTCACAGTGGCGCTTGCCTCCAAATCTTTGCCGAAAGATTTGCAGTCTGCTATGAATTAAGTCATTCAAGTGGTGAATTTCATCAAATCTCGGCCACTTCAATCTCGACATTTCTCTCTTATTTGTGAGGCGATGGATTCAGACTACAAAACGCTACTGTATCACACTGAAGTTCGATGGGTTTCGAAAGGAAAGGTGTTAAAGCGTCTTGTCCAACTGAAAACTGAAGTAATTTCTTTCTTGGAGGTTGATGAAGCAGGCTTTAAATTTTCTTTTCATGATGAGATCTGGTGGCTGAAGGTCGAATTTCTTTCCGACCTGTTTGACAAATTAAGTTCTCTAAACTTCAGTCTCCAAGGACCATTTGAAAACATTATTACTGCAACGTCCAAACTGAAGGCCTTCGATAGAAAGGTGATGCTGGGGAAGAATAAGATCTCGAAAGGAATCCTTGATTGTTTTCCTTCTGTTAACGAACGTCCGTCAAAGAAAATTGTTCCTCAAATTTTGAACACATTAAGCGAATTACAGCCTGCGCTAAAACATTACTTCCCGTCATTTGCTGTCGACGAATATAACTGGGTGACCTGTCCATTCGGAATCAACGAGACAACAAATCTTACAACTGAGGAGGAAGAACAACTCATTGATTTACGAAACGACAAATCTTTATCAGTCATTGTTTCACGAAAAGAGCTTGGATGAGTTTTGGATCTCCATTAAAAATTCATATCCTGCAATCAGTTCAAAAGACGTTGAAGTTCTGCTTTCATTTGCAGCTTTGTGGTTTTGCGAAATTGGATTTTCAGCATTGACTGAAATTAAAGCCAGAAAGAGAGAGAGGCTTCTTAAAGTCGATGATGAAATGCGAGCTTGTTTCTCTACATTATAGCCTTGCTTCAATTTGATTTGCTATAGGAAGCAGGTACAAGCGTCACTTTGAAAACATATGTAAAAATAAAAAGTTTCGATTTTTCTGCTATATCAAAAAATCGTTAAAAAGCCTTAGAACGATACTCACAGCCAAAGCATGCGATATTAATGTCATCTGCACATTGACAACACTATCGCATGCTTTGGTGGTTCTAAGGCTTTTTAAGTTGACTCTTTTTTGTTACGTGTATCTAAACGTGATGCACAATGACATTAATATCTCTTGCTCTGGCCGTGATTTTCGTTCTAAGGTTTTTAACGTTTGCCGTATAATGTGTAACTAAAAAAATCGTTAAGGCTTTTCAGGTGTGCCGCGAAAATTTTCAGATTGTCGTAGTGTGCCGCAAGTCAGAAAAAGTTGAGAACCACTGATCTAGAATTAAGAACCATGAAATTAAAATATTCCCAAGAAGAAAGAGACTTAAAACTAGAGGAACAAGATGGAAAATTAAAAAAAAAAAAATCAGGAAGAGCAACACAGAAAATTAAGAGAAAACAAAGAAAAACTTTATAGGAAATAAAAAAAATGAAATTATCTTTCATTTTTATAATATGCCCACAGCCGTACTTAGGACCCTCTTATCATCAGTCAGCCTAATTTTAGCAAAAGTTCGTTTTTCTTAACTTCGTAATTATTTTGATAAGTATAGTCTGTTGCCATGTAATAAGAAATCTAAACTTGTACAACATATAATAATGGATGTATAAACTGAAGAGCAGCAAATAATGGTATTCGGGAATAAATAAAAACAAAACGATGGTGTGAAGTTAACCGATTTATATTTGCGCCAGGAGTGCGTTATATTGGTGTCATAGACTAGACTAGAGGAAAAGCAACGAGTCAACAGCACTACTGCCATCTCCTGAGCTACTCTTAGCAGACTGAACAGTGAGATTTCATTGTAACTCTTATAACACCAATTTGAAATAAAAATGTATCTCAGAATGGCTGGCATGGGTATTAAACACTTTTATTGATAAGCAGAGAACAACGTTTTGACCAGCCGTTCTGAGATACATTTTTATTTCAAATCAGCGACAGGCGAATCATTGATTTGCGCTGGACAAACAAAACAATATAACTAAAAGTTATAAGTTGAAAGCGTCCTCTATTGAGATTGGACATTACTAGTATACCTTAAATTGTTATAAAAATTAGTTACACCTAAGTAGAAAAACTATAATATTAATTTAAAAAACAACAAAAATTACGTAATAACTTAGGTGAGAATGCATAATGTGATGTTAGTTAAATAATGACTTTCTGCAGCTTATAATAATTTTTAAATTTTAATATTTTTCTTAAGTAGAATATAAAGTTAACTAGGCCTAACAGTGCGCTGGCAAACATATTTATCGATATATAATCCTTGATTATACTGTCAATGTCTTTCCAGCCAAGTTATATTTTCTAATTGTAAATAATTTATTTGTATACCCGAATTGTTGTTAATTTTACTGCGTTCAAACTATAGTTATTTAAACTCATTTGTACGGCGTATGTGTGTAGTAATGGTATTGTATTTTGCAATTAAATATAAAATTATAAATGTCACAGAATTAGAAAATATATGAATGTCATGTTTTATACACATTACAAGTAATAATTAAAACGTGTTTGGAAAACTGTATTTCTTAAAAAGTTTGTAACAGTATGAATATTATCTTCAAAATTTTTCGTTTTCACGTTGTTTGATGTGGATGTGGATTTTTGTTTATACATATACAGAAAAACTCGTATATATGTATATCCTTTATTACTAGTTTATGTGTGAATATTAGGATTTTTTCCTTTTACAAACAGTATGATTTCCAAATTAAAAATGTATTAGTTTTGAATAAGAAATGTTCCTCAAACTTAAAATACATGGTTTATAAATTTGCTTTTATCTCATTAAAATATAATTAATTATTTGAAAGATTGAAAGTAATAACATGAACTACAAGAGACCTCTTGGTCCTTTAAGGGTGTCCTTACTTGTGAGTTCACTTTTGAGAAATGTAAAAATTTAAACACCTTTTTATATTTTTGAGTAAATCAGTTTCTTCCCATAAATTTTTGTAAAGTATTGGGGATGAAAACTATTTCCATTAGTCACCGTCTCATAGAAACTACAAATTTAATTTAGCTTGTCCTCTGCAAGTCTCATGTTTGTGTCTTCAGAGTACAGCATATATAAATCAGAAGTCTTTATCCTATCCATTATCTCTTTTTGATTTGAAGTTAGTATATCTCTAAAAGCATTCAAAAATACAATTTGCTTTACTACTAGCAACAGTTTACTGCCTCAATGACTTAATGACATATCCACCATTATACCAAGATCCTTTCCATGCTGTGAGTGGTTTTTCATTTTTACAAAACGTGATCCAGATTATGGGAACCCAAATACATTACCCTATATTTACCACATATATCTCTATCTAACTAATTGATTAAAGCCATTCTGCTATACCTTAACAAGATCTGCAAACTCAACAAAATCTGGGTGCAGACCCTGAATTCTTACATGTAATTATTTCCTGGTAATGTCTGGGGGTAAGAAACAAATGTTTTGTTTCATAATAAGTAACTGACACTTTTTCAGATTTATTATATGAAATATACATTGTATAAGCTATACACACACACATACATATTTTGATTTAAAACAGTATGTATGGGACCTGGAGCTTTGTAAATTAATTCTTCTGTTATGTCTAAAGTGTTAGAGAACAGTGGTAGTGCCAACAAATATGGTGCCAATGTGTTATAAAGGTATCTTGTATACTTTACTTATTTTGTAAATTAATCTAAAATACAGCAAGTTTCCACCTGTATTTAAAAATGGAGAAATAAAATAAGATAAAAGCTTCAGAAATATTCTTTTCTCCAAGGAACAATGATGTATTAACAAGTATTATGGTGTGTATGAAACTGGGTATGATTATCCCAGATTTATTAGATCACTGTAATTGACAAGGACTATTAGTTATTTGAATATCTATTGTTGTTTTATTTATGAGGGAAATCTTTGTTTATTGGTTAAATGTTTTAGTAAACTGTTTCTTTAGCCCTACTTTCACATCTTTTGTGTGGTTATAAATACTCGAGAGTTTAGTGCTATTAGCAGATTTTACTAATTTATTAATATAGCCTTGTCAGTATAACATGGCCTGGCATGGCGTTCAACTCATAATCTGAGGGCCGCAGGTTCGAATCCATGTTGCGCCAGACATACTCGCTCTTTCAGCTGTGGGGGTGTTATAATGTGAAGGTCAATCCCACTATTCGTTGGTACAAGAGTAGCCCAAGAATTGGCGGTGGGTGGTGATAACTAGTTAACTTCCCTCTAGTCTTACACTGCTAAATTAGGGACTGCTAGCATAGATAGCCTTCGTGTAGCTTTGCCCGAAATTTGAAAACAAACAAACACTATGAGACTTTATTATAAGTAGAAACAAAAGACTAATGAAACCATTCAGTAGATGGTTCTTTCCAAAACTTCCCACAAACCAGTGCTTGGGAGTAATCATTCTCATACAGTTCACTTATTTTCAATCTCTAAATGTGCATCATCTGTTTCATTGCTTGTCCAAAATCGAGTCATCACATTTCACAAAGCTTGAAATTTTGTTGGGTAGTTAACATGGATTTGCTCAGGAAAAACCTTGCCTAACTAACCTTTTGACATTCTTCAAATAAATTGCTGTTTATGTAGATAAGAGTAAAGGTGTGGATTTGATGTAACTGGATTTTTAGAGGGTACTTCACAAGATTCTGCATAAAAGGCATGTTAAAAAAATTGTTTCTACAGGTGTGAAAGGTACGTTATTTCATGGGATTGAGAAGTGGCTGGATGACAGACAATAGATGATTGTCACAAATTAACTTCAGTCAAATTGGATTAATATTAGAGGTTGGATACCTTAGGGTTAGGATCTTTGTTTTTTTTTTTAAAATTTATATCAGTTGTATAGATGAAGGAATAATCAATAAAGTGTTTACATTTTCTGTTGGAAGGATGGTCTTGGATGTGAGGAAGATGTTGCTATACAAAAGGGCTTAGAGTATTTGGTCAGTTGGGTCAATAAATTATAGATGGTCTTTGGTTATAATAAATGCAGATGGGTTATTGTAACTTGAATTATAGGTATAAATATGGTAGAAATAATTTTAATGATGTTATGAAAGAAAAGGATCCTGGTGCTTTGGTTCATCAGTTTCTTAAACAATCCAAACAGTGTGCTGTTGTTAAGACAAATTAGACTTAAGGTTGAATTCACAGAAATATTGAATGTCAGTTTGAAGAGGTTATAATGTTCATATAAGTCATTGATTAGGCCACATTTGGAGTATTGTGTTTAGTCTTGGGATCCTTACTTCAGGAAGAACCATGAAAGAGTTCAGAACAGAGTCACTGGGAAAGAAAGTTAGTCATATCACACCAAGTTAAGATTTCTTCAATTGTTTTCTATTGAAAAAAGAAAATTTGAAATGGACCTGATTGAGTCCTTTAAGATTGTAAAGGGAATTGTTAGTGTCGATGTGTCATATTTTTCTCTGTACTTATAAGAGGAATAGTAGGTTAAGTGAACACAAGTATAAACTCTGGCAGGGTAAGGGTAATCTTCAACTAAGATTTATTTTTTTAACAGAACTGTAGAGTCTTCTGCTACTATGTGCATTGTTATACTCAAGATGGTTTTGTTAAAGTAGTAGAACTTATAATGTATCTATAACTAATATTAATCTGTTTTATTTTCAGGAACATTTATCATGTTGATGCCAGTTTTCACATTAAATCTGAACCATAAGATCCTTCCTCATAGAGTGACTCTGGGAAAGTTCGATGGCAGCCATCCATGTCTCACTGCAGCCACAGCAGCTGATAAAGTAACTAACTAGTTGTTAAGTTCTCTGGGAATGATGGGAACCAATTTGGATTTTTTTCCTATGTTATTTTCTAGATTGACATTGCATGCATGTCTACCCTTATTATTTAAATATTTGTTTATGCTAAGTAAATAAGACATGAATATTAAAAGATAATATTTGTTTATGCTAAGTAAATTAGACATGAATATTAAAAGATAATATTTGTTTATGCTAAGTAAATTAGACATGAATATTAAAAGATAATATTTGTTTATGCTAAGTAAATTAGACATGAATATTAAAAGATAATACAGTTGTACTCCCTGAACAGTAAACTTTATTAGAGAGCTGTATTAACCCTTTTGCAATGAGTCAGGGTTCAAAGGCCATGCCATCACATTTGTTGACTTGCATTCAATATATTATTGAACTACTATTTTATGAATTTATGTCAGTAAGTTTGGAATCAAACTGTAGACCATAATTTACACTTTAATATTATATATGAATTAATTTATTAATTTTAAAATAAATATTAAAAGAACATACAAATATAGATTTTAGTGACTTGTGGTGTGTTGAATGCAGCACTGTTTAAAATTAAATGTTTGTGATATCAAAATACTAAGTCTATAGTTTTGTACAAATTAGGAACTAAAATTACTAATATTATCAAGGTAGAAATAAAATAAGAACCTCATATCTTTTCATTTTGTTAAGATATGACGTATGTACTGAATCAAACATGGTGGCCCTGTTCAACTCTTTCCATTTTTTGAAACAGTCCATTATATACTCTTATTACTACAATACATGAAATGTTAATAACCAATCAACAACTTAGAATGTTCCAAGAGTAGTTTTCTTAGCCATTTTAATCTATGAAAAGGCTATCATGTTCTTTTTATTCAAATTTTCAAGAAGGTAGGTTGTTTCTTTAGCCTGCTCAAAGTTTTATATTTTTTAATCTAAATATATATGTATAACTAAGCTTAATAAATTATAGTAGAATTCTGTGATATCAGTGTAGTTATTTATAATTTTTTGATTATTCAACTGTATGTATAAAACCTTAAAATAAATGATTTGATATACTCCATTTGCAAAATTTTAAAAGGATTAGCAGCCTATGTCCAGCAGCAACTGAGTACAAAGGTCATAGTATGAAGAGATAATTTTTTGCTTCACTTCATGATTTACTGTTCTATATTTAAGAAAAATAACTGATTATTTATTTCTAAACAGCAATCTGTATATACATATATATAAAATGTATAATAATTGAAATGTGACTAGACATTAGAAAACACTTGTCCACTAAAACACAGCCAAGACAGGGAAGACTACAGATCAGTTTTATATTACTGGATATGTAACTTGAGTGCACATACACCATGTCCATACAAGTTATGTAATGTTAGTTAGATGTGACTGGAAGGTAAATGTAATAATAAATATGTTTGTAAATACAGAGTGTCATGAGACTTAAAGTACTTAAACATCTGTATTTTCATATTATAACATGTAGTCATCTTAGCATGAAAGAAGCATGATTTATATTAATTTTATCATTTTTTTATGATGGTTACGAGGTTGGTCAAATGACAGACCCCCACATGGAGTATAGAAAACAGCATGAAATATAAATACCTACTAAAACAAACATTTGAAATGTATTTAAGACATTCTAGAGATTACATAAATAATATTTGAGATTTTGGGCATGAAGAATAGTTTTTCAATCATAACATGAAATCACTTTGCACTCAGACTAGTAACAAAACAGGCTGTTTTCACAAACAAATCTTTAAGAAAATGTTTCATTAAAAAACCTGATTTTCTATATACAAAATACTTGTAATCTTTATTAAGTCTGCCAGATTTTGTGAAGATACACGTGTTGTATCAAATGTTATAGTGCAAATACTTAACATGTGCAACTGTGTAGATAAACTTGTGTATATTATACCAAGCCTGCAGTGAAACTGTTAATTAACTTTAACAATAAATATTTGAATTAAACTTTTGTGAAGTAAAACATTAACGATAATGTTATTTTTAGACTCTAAGAAATATATATTATTTTGTAAAAATTATCTTTTAAGGAACTGTTATTTTAAAGAATTATATGTACGTACTGAAACTGTTATAAAAAGGTCCATGTAGACAGTTTATAGCTTAGTTGTATTTGTTTGAAGAGTTACTCTTTGTGCATAAATAATTCTTTCCTTAAGGTAATGAATATTTGATTCCCAAGAATGAATTACTAGTGTCTGAATGACAGTTGAAACCAAACAAAACTTTTCAACTAATTTTTTATTTCAATTAATGCAGGAGGGTTGCAAGGACTAAAGACTGGGGGTGGGGTGTCCAAATGATGTGAACTTTTTCCTCGGTGTAGAGATTTTAAAGTGACATACCTTAGTTGAAGTAAAGCTTCTAAAGCAGAATTATTTGGAATGTAAGAGAGCAAAAGAAGGAAGAGCTTAGTTTAAAGTAATAAACTGGTGAGTTGTAAGTGGCTTTTTAGAATATTTGGGGGGGCATGACTCAACCACTTCCTCAAACTGTTGTATTGGAGGGGAGGAACAAACCTCTTTCCCATACCTCTGTTATTTTTTATTAAATTTCACTGTTAACTGGTGCTGTCATGGATGCAGCGGAAGTTTTTGTTTAACTGTTATATATTTATTTATTGTATTTTATGAGAACCTCAAAACTTGCTTGTCAGAGAGACTAGTCATCTAGTACAGTGGTTCTCAATTGTTTTGTGATGAAGTCATCCTCATACACACACACACACATATGTAGAAGGAGGCAAACCTGGAAGACTGCCTGTTGTGTTTGGCACTCACCAGGCTTGTGAGTGGATTATGTGCTGATTTAATAATTTTGCAGAATGTTAAGATTTACACAAGATGTTTCATCCATTCCTTACTTCTGTTTTCTTTCCACAATGCTTTCTAATGGTATTAAGCAAATACTGTCATAAACACTGAAATTTGTATATTTTTATTTATACACTTTCAATTAGATTCTGTATTGTTCACATGAGTGCTATTAACTGTTTTCACAGTAATCCATTTCCAATAACTTTGTGCTATTGAAAATTTATCTTAGACTGAATCATGAAGACAGCAATGAGTTCGGTAACGTTTGACGATTGTTAATGTTTTTTACCATGAGAAGTGTTGCTTTTCTTGACTAGAATGCAGCTGATTTTGAGTCTATCATCAGACTTTTATTGGTAAAAAAGTAACAAAAATTTGTTTGTTTTGGAATTCTGGGAGTCTGTAGGAAGTGTTTGTGCAACATAAAACTTGAAGAGTTTTTGAATACTTTAACTGTTTGGCAAATTCCTCACAACTGTCAGGAGTTTTAAAAAATAATCTCTTGATAAATATGTCAAGCTGTATTTATCTTGAGTTGATGGTTTTTATATATTTTATGAAAACCAGAACAGAATGTTTTGGGAGAATTCCACCACCCACTTGTCGTTCTTTACTGTATGTGACATCTCTGCTGGCTTTCTTGCAGTTGCAAAAAAGATGCTAATTAGTTTACTAAGTAATTTTTTTTATGATTTGAAAACTTTAAGATAATATTTTTCTTGAGTTCAAACACCCCACTTTAGGATGACTTGTCTTGAAAATATTTAATTTTTGACATGAGATGCACATGAAAGTCCAGGATTTAATGTTATTCTAAATTTATCCAAGTGTGCTTCCACTGGCAGTTTTTTTAAACTCCTTTTTTCAAGCTTTCAGTATCTTTTTGATAAAAAGGAACCCATTTTCAAAAAAATAAAAAGTTTTGAGACAGTTAGTCAAGCCATCTTAAAACTTTCATTTTGATATCATTTTAGTTCTGTGCTTTTCAGACTTAAAAAGAAACTGGAAGCTGATACATGAGAAAGTCAGTATATACTTCCAATCAGAACAATTCACATACTTAAAGCAAAAATAAGAATCGACTTGGTAACGAGTAATACAGGTTGTTAGAAGACGTGTTCCTACATCGTATGAGCATCTGAACAGTTGTTTACTGCTCTGAAAAAATCTTTCCATTCTGTGTTGCCTTTCTCAACAATATAATAAGGTTATGATTAATTAATAGATGTATACTGTAGTAGTTTTTTTAATTATGTGATTGTAGTCATTTCCTAATCATAAGGAAATCCATCTTATTGTAGATATTTATTCATTCAATCTTTACAGTGTAGAAAATACAAGAAGTTTTGAAGAAATGGGAATCTTTTTGTATATTTTAGATAGATGTAAAAAAATTCATTTGCCAAAATTGTTTAACAATGTATTTGTAAAACAAACACAAAAGTTATTACCTTGTTTTAGAAGTCAAAGTCACTAGTGATATTTGAGAAACTTTTTCTGTATAACTGTATCCAGTAAGTCTCAGTGAAGTAGTAACAGCTTTTTTCTCAGAACTGTAGAAATATATCACAAGGATGACATATGTCTTTCTTTCTGTCACATTAGTGAATTAATGAAATTGAGTTTTGTGTTTTATTTTTTTAAGATTGTAAATTTCTTAGGATACTGCTGTAATTGGTTATTTTTTGTGGTCACTAGATATTTGTCCACAACCCACATACAAGATCTGTTAGGTCAGGAGGGCGTTGGTCAGCAGGAAGTCGTAAATCTGATGATATTAGCTTGCTTAATATCAATCAAACAGTGTCTTCTGTTGCTTCTGGTATTTTAAAACCAGGGTCCATAGAAGAGGTCTTATTTGTAGGAACCCCTACAAATTTATTAGCCTATGATGTTGAAAACAACTCTGACCTATTTTATAGAGAGGTAGGTGCATTCTAACTTGTGAGAAATACTTGAATTAAAAACTATATATATTGGTAATTTAGTGTTAGTTCAAGAGAAAGTGAAGAAATCAAATAAAACAGTGAAGTTGTTTGTCTGGACGGTTGGTTGGGTATTAACACTTTTACAAAAATAAAGCTGAGAACAATGTTTGACCTCCTCAGGTCATCTTCAGGTTGCCAGAGTCATCATGAAAAACAGTGAAGCCTAACCCTGTATGGACTCATTAACTGAATATAAAAAGGTGTAGAACAATATCGTTAAATACTGATGTTAGATTAGTTGTTGTCCAATGCATGTTAATCAACTTGAGTGATTTTATTCAAGAACAGGATGAAGTTGTATAGTTCAGTTAGCCACTTTAGGCTCAAATGTTTGTGTGTATGCAGTGCACTAAGTAAATAATTCTTGATGATGAGAAACCCACTTGAAATAAAAATGTATCTCAGAATGGCTGGTTCAGTTATTAACACTTTTATGAACAAAGCAGAGAACAATGTTTTGACCTTCCTCGGCCATCTTCAGGTTAATTAAGTAACTGAAGCCCGGCATGGCCAGGTGGATTAAGGCATTTGACTCCCTGTCACATGAAACATGCTCGCCCATGGTGGCATTACAATGTGACGGTTAATCCCACTATTCATTGATAAAATTGTAGCCCAAGAGTTGGTGGTGGGTGGTGAAGACTAGCTACTTCCCCTCTGGTCTTGCACTGCTAAATTAGGGACGGCTAGCACAGATAGCCCTTGAGTAGCTTTGCATGAAACTAAAAAATAAACAAAGTAACTGTGTAGGTGTAGGCAGTGAGTGTGATTAACATATGCATAAAATGTATTTATAAAGCACAAAAAACCCAAATACCTTAAAATGCACAATTTTCAGTGAAAATTACAAACTTTTTCTTGGGGATTTTCTCATTCCAAGAAAGGTATTTGGAAGAATCATTTTTTTTTTTTTTTTAATTTGCTAGCTTTTAATTTAAACTCTTATGAATCATAAGTAATTTCTATCATATTTAACAGATTTTCCCTTCAGAAGTATGTTAACAATTATTAAGTGTGAATGAACTAATGTTAGACTATTAAAAGATGTTTACCAGTTACAGAAGGTCTCTTCATGTGAAGTAGTAACAAAGTATGTTAACAATTAAGTGTGAATGAACTAATGTTAGGTTGTATTAAAAGATGTTTACTAGGTACAGAAGGTCTCTTCATGTGAAGTAGTAACAAAGTATGTTAACAATTAAGTGTGAATGAACTAATGTTAGGTTGTATTAAAAGATGTTTACTAGGTACAGAAGGTCTCTTCATGTGAAGTAGTAACAAAGTATGTTAACAATTAAGTGTGAATGAACTAATGTTAGGTTGTATTAAAAGATGTTTACTCTCTCTTCATGTGAAGTAGTAACAAAGTATGTTAACAATTAAGTGTGAATGAACTAATGTTAGGTTGTATTAAAAGATGTTTACTAGGTACAGAAGGTCTCTTCAGGTGAAGTAGTAACAAAAATATTCAACAGTTTTATTCGTTTTTGTTTAGTATGTTCTTTACAGAAAAGTTTCTCTAATTGTAGGTTCAATTTTTCATCACAGTATAATTGTGTCACTTGTATTTAATACAGTTATTTTAGATTTAGTGAATTGATAATGTAGAAATGAAAAATATTTTTACTTGTAGTGTTAAGGTTTTAATAGTTAGTTAATTATCTTTAATTTAAAATGTGATTCTAATAGTCCATTGCAGTCTTAGTTCATTTTATTTAATTAAGATTAAATGGTAGTAATAAAATCCACAGTTTGTGTAAATGTTTAATTATGTGCAAGTTTTTCAAAATGTAATAATGTAATATATTATTTAATGAAGACAATATCAGTTAAATTGTAGATTCCTCTCTATAGATTCTTTTATACTTCACAGGATTGTAAACCAGACAGTTAAGTACATTTTGGATACACTGTTACAGGTTGCTGATGGAGCTAACTGTATTGTTGTTGGAAGGATTTGTGGGGTAAACAAACCCTTGGCTATAGTGGGAGGTAACTGTTCCATTCAAGGTTTTGATAGTGAAGGCAATGACTCATTCTGGACTGTAAGTCATTTGTTGAAATTAAAAGAGAAGTTTAATCAGTCATTTTGAGAAATGACAGGTTTTTCTTAAATTTGAATAATTAAAAAAAAACTACCTAAAAATATTTCACTTTGTTTCTAAGTTATTTTTCCTTTAAGCTTTAGCTTTGTTGAAAAGTGACTGTATTTTGTCTATGGAAATCTGATAAGTGACATTTTTTTTTCCTACTTGCTTATTTGTGTGAATTTCAGTAATAGAAACAATATTCTATGTTATTTGCTACTCAGAATGAAATTTTAGCATTGAGGAATATTGAAATTTCATTATGCTATATTTATTTAGCACTAAAATCAAAATAACCTGAAAATGTCATGAAGTATTTTTCTGTAAAATAACTTGTGTATTTAGTTTCTCATGTTACTTTGTTAAAGTACAGATTATTTGGGAAAGTCCTTATGACTATTCCTGAGTTATATATTCCAGTTTGTTTATGTGTGGTAAAATATTGATTCAAGTCTGTAGATTAGTATGCAAACATTAAAAACATATGCTTGAAGTATACTGCTAGATGTGATTAAACAGACTGTAGTTGTTTTTTTTAAATATTCTAAAGTGACTAAGGTTATGGAAACTATGCTTTTTGAACATTTTCTGAAACTTTAAGATAAGAAATGAAGTATAGTTTAACATTTGAAATAGCAATGTATACAGTTATTTTTATATAGTTATCGAAGCCAAAACAAATTGTGGTATTTGTTGGATAATGAAAGAAATATCTTCCTTTCAGGTAACAGGAGATAATGTTAGCTCAATGACACTTTGTGATTTCAATGAAGATGGGCAAAATGAAGTAAGTTTCTTATACATATTTCATGAAAAGACATCACCTTTATACCATTCATGGTGATTTTCATTCAAAAATAGTTATAGTTTGTTTATAAGTTAGGCTTTGAAATAATATCTGGCAATGATAGGGTTGGTTGAAAATGAATTTTTTAGAAGCATTGTATTTATCGAACAGTTGTTAATGATTTTATTTGTTACTGTTTTGTACAACAGTACTGTGGTATTTGTTTAATTATATGATGAATGATAATTTATCTAATCAGAATGAAAGCTCATTTTCAAGCTAAGAATAAAAATATTTCTTTTTGTCTTAAATTTTTCATACTCCAATTACATAACTGTTATAACCTCTTAAACAAACATCAAATTTTGTTTCTGTAAAACTATTTTATATCTTGTTTTTTCTATCACTAATGATAATGATTTTGAGTGTTCTGTAAAAGGTCATAATGTGCACTTTGACCTTGCAGTGTGTATTGGGTTAAACAGGTATTTTATTAATAAAAACAACATTAAGATGTTATTTAATGTTGCCTTCTAATTGTTAAGTTTCAAGTTGTTCCAGTAAAAGTACACATATTATATATGGCTACTTTTGAAGCCCATTTACTTTTGTTTTCAACAAGAGTACAGGTAGTGTTTACCAAATTAGTTAGTGAAGAAATTAATGCTCCATTTTGTATTTTTGAGAACTAGATTTGACTTAAGGTTTTTTGGGGCAATATTTTGATGAAATGTTTTTTAAGCTTTTAGTTGGATCTGAGGACTTTGACATACGAGCTTTCAGAGGTGATGAAATCATAGCCGAAATGGCAGAAACAGAATCTGTGATTGGCTTATGTCCTGTTTTAGGAAATTACTTTGGTTATGCTCTGGCCAATGGGACTGTTGGAGTATATCATCAGGGTGATAGAGCTTGGAGAATTAAGGTAAAATGATTCAATGATGTAATGTGTTAATAACATCAAACATCAGCTTGTAATAAAGATATTGAATGAAATCATTTTGTCAGTCAACATTATTTATCAAAATAACCATATCTATTAACTTTTTATCAGTCAATATTTTTTTTAATATTACCTTATTTAACTTTATTAGATTGTACAGTATGTTTCACCCATGATTAACATTGCAAAATTGGAATGTATACTTCATTGTTATTTGTAATATTTATGGTTATACAGTAAATCCTGTCTAAGTTGGAATTGCATGGGACCGAATAAACTTTCTGTTGTAGACAGTGAACATGCATTTCCTTAATTATATATAATTTTTGAGCGGAATGTTATATTTGCTTGAATGCTTGACTCAAGGGATGTAAGACATTTGTGAATAAAGTTATTATACTGTTTATACCATATTTATTAGAATATTAACAAAAATAGACATTCAAAATATACATAAGTACACAAAATCTTAATCAAATTTATTTAAAGAAAGTGTACAATTTCAACTGTTTTGTTTTTCTAATGGGCTTTCTCTTGTGGTTAAAAGAGAACGCCAATTCTATGGCCTTTTCATGAAGTTCATTTTTCACCTTCATTTTTGCATACAATTTGATAGTGTTAATATAACTTAACACTTGTGATGAAGTAGGAATTTCTGTTTCCTCACTACCTTTTCCATTCTGTTCATCTCTTGAATCTCTCACACTGTTACCATCTTGTGATTCTATTATAGATTTTAAATCAATTTCATCAGTTTCTGTTAAAACATTTTTGTCAAGCTTCACAAAAATTTCCGCGTTCACAGACTCATCTGTATCAATTTTCTCAATCAGAGTTTGGATTTCACTAGAATCGTCATAACAAACAACTTTTTAAAAAAATGAGGGTATTTGGTAAATATTTCCCTAAATTTTAAAATTAGGAAAGATAAGAATTTTTTTTTTGTGAGAATTATTTAAAAGCAGAATTATTGCACTTAAAAGACAAATATATTTCTACAAGTTATTAATCTAATTTAACTGCAAAAATAAAGACAGCAGAAAAAAAAAGAACAGAATTTATTTAACCAATACTTACTGTAACAAAATGTCCAAGAATTTATTAATATTTAAAGAAATTATTAATTAAATAAGAAATTAATATTTAAAGAAATTATTAATTAAATAAGAAATTAATATTTAATCAAAAACATTTTTTTTTGCTTTACTCAGGTTTTAACCCTACTTGTTGATAGATGAGGTAGGTGAAAGATAGTTTTCCATCTGCATTATGCAGGTTCTGTCATATAGAGAGGGCCTTTATAAGTGAAATCTTAAGATAATGCTGCAAAGTTTTGATATTTCTGACTTGTATAGGTTTCTGCCCAATGCAGTTTCCAGCTTAGACAGGTTTTACTGTATTTAAACTTTGCATTAATCTTGCAAGATTAGAGTGTAAACTTTCAAGGTTATATTTTGATTATCATTACCCTTGCTAGCTTGAGGTTATATTTCCAATCATTATTTCAACCGTATCATTTCTGAACATATAAATGAATTTGATAGAAGTGTAATCACAACAAACACAGCACATGGTATTCAGTTTCAAACTGGTACTTTTATTCATTTGTTGTTGTTGATCAGAAAAATATATAAATATCAAACAACTTGTATTATTTTGCTCCAGAAAAAAAACAATAAAACTAATACAAAAGAAAACAATGGATTTCAAAATCAAATGTGTTATTTGTGTAATGGAATGTTAATTATGTTATTTGACTGAAAATTTTATCCTACAAAAGGGTAGGATAAATGTTACACATAAGAGTCATATACACAGGGGTAGGATAAATAAAGTAGAAACATTGAGTAAAAGCAGCTCAGTACAGTGTTTCTTGTCCTTTGGCTGCTTCAGTTCTTTGTACTGTAGGGTGTCTGATAACCAAGTATGAATAGATGTTTTAGTGAATTCAAGTTCCACAACTTATTGGCTTATTCCAACATGGCAATTATCTGATAGGTTTCTTCAGACATATGTAAGAGTGATTGTAACACCATGAGAAGACAAGAATTGATCTTGATGCTATATTGTGTCCGTGAGGAGTGGGACATAATTCTTCAGTGTGTCTCTTAAGAACTTGCACTTATTTCCCATCAGACACATTTACTTATGTTTAAATAAACAATAATAAATAACTGGATTAATGAGTCATCTTAGGATCTAATATACTTAATATTTGGAGATGAGGTACATTTTTAAGCAGGTGTTTTCTTTATGTCCACTTCCAAAGTTGGTCATTATATGTCTGAAGGCTTATGTTTAGAGTTTAGCACTGCACTAAAGTCTTTGTTGGCTTAAGCTATTAAAAGTACTTGATATGTTAAAAATATATATAAATGGTTATAATAATGCATAACATTGTTTTTTTATAAAGTATGTGGTCAACTCTATACTTAGTTCATAGTAGTTGGAATTTTTTAAAATGTATTCTTCACTCATTTGTTCTAAACTTTTTTTTAGTCTAAAAACCAGGCTATCAGCATATGTAACTATGACTTGGATGGAGATGGGGTGCCTGAACTTATTACAGGTTGGAGCAATGGAAAGGTACAGTTTCCTTTGTATATTGATTTTAATGTCGTATTCTGATTTGGTAGTTTCCTCCCTTCTCACAAGATCAGCTTTTCTCATTTTGTGCTGCCCTCTATTTGCAAACATTTTTTAATGCATGCTACAAGCCTTCAACCCTCCGTATGTTGGAATCCAAAGATCCAACACATCTCTCATGTAAATTATAATGCATAACCTCTCCACCAATAGGAGAACACTACTGTCACAGAATGCATGTGACTCTCTCTACGTGCCACCACTAAACTACAATTTGTTTGTTTGGCAGTGCTGAAGTGTAGATGTCTTTATTTAGAAAAGTTATTACCTCAGAAGTGGTTTAACTTTGTTCAAATTAACTTATTTCAAATTAACCTTCTTTCATTTCTAGATGTAAAAATCTGTAATAATAATAAATCTTCATTAGATACAAAGTACTCTAGTAATATTAGAATCTTAATAATATTGTTATAATAACAAGATAATTCATTGATTAGTGTTATTTGATAAATTTGTGTACTGATGCTTTTATTACTGTTTGCTTGATTTTTTTAAAACTCCATTTGGTTTTGATTCTTTAAATGAAGACTTTTTTTTATTGGCTCAGATTGATGCTAGAAATGCACAAACTGGAGAAGTTGTGTTCAAAGATAATTTTTCTCACTGTATCGCCGGAATCCTTAGAGGTGATTATCGAATGACTGGAGAGGAAGAACTGATATTTTGTGCTGTTGATGGAGAAGGTGAGCTTTCGTTTATAAAACATTTCATATTTATTAATAATGGTACAAAGCAGTAAAATATTTTGTGCTATTGTTTATAAACATTTCATTTTTGCTGGTACTGGTACAAACCAATAAAAGGAAATTATATTATTTCGGATAATAGTGAGAGTAAATAATATGGTAGAACTCTGATAATTATTGTTACTGTCTGGAGTGGTTTTAAACCTACACAAAGTTTTCTGTTGGGAAATATTACCATATTTTAAGAACAGACACTATCATAACTTTCGAGAACTTTTTGAGGAATCTTAAATTATTTCTCTGAAATTTATTTTACTCAAGTAAGAAAAGCTATTAGTGAGAGAGTAAAATATGACACTGTGATTAGTATGGAAAGTGTTGATTGTTTTGCCATGTTATTTTTTCATCATCTACCATTAGCAAATTTGAGTCCACTATTCAGTGCATGTATAAATATTTAGTGGGACATAAAATATCCTATTTTTTAAAAAATTATTGTTTGTGAAATAGATAGAAGCTTATTTTTACTGGATATTTTTTATCTGTGTAGTTCGAGGATACTTGCCTACTTCTGCTGAGTTGAGACACCATATTTTGGATGCTAATTTTGAACAGGATACAATCAGAGAACTAAGCCAGAAAAAACAGGCAAGTCTTATGTAAGAAAAATGTTTAAGGCTTCACTTATAAGACACACATCAGGTTTTTCATGTACAGTATTTAGGTTGTTATGTTCAGGGTGAAATTGGCTGTGATTGTCAAAGTATTAAATTCTGATACGGTACTCTCACTCCATTCATAAGATTAACTTTTTTCTTGTTTTATGCTGTGGGAACTCTTATTGAATGCGTACCACAAGCTTTTAACTCTTCTTCTCTTGGAATCCAAAATTCAAACACACCTGTTGTGAAAATCATTAAAAATCAATTCTTTACCACTAGGAAAGCACTACTATCATGGGACATATATAACTCCCTCTATAAACCACCACCAAAATATTACTTCAAACTTAGTCAGCTGTATCATTTAGATATTCTTTTTTTGTTTACACAAGTGTTTACTCAATGTAGGTTTTTTTGCAATTTATTTTTCTTTTAACTAGATTTGGACTTCATTGATATTTTTAAAAATTAATTCATTGTGTTTGCCAATTATGAATTTAAAGTTACTGTCACCACTTTAAGTATGTTTCCTGAGTTTGATTCAATTTGTTTTGGTTACGGGTGCAGGAAAACTATGGGGGGGGGGTGTTTTTTTTCTACACCACTTCCTCCTGAGTCTTTCAAGGCGAACCAAACTGATGATGATTTTGACTGTTTTTATCCTCAGGTTTTGCTGTGACTTCTCTTCATTATCTGTGATTCCCTCTGGTTCTTCAAGTTTTTCTGAGTTTATATCTCAGGTATTTGAAGTTTTGTCTCTACAACATGTTTCATATGACCCTTTTACTTTAATCTCTTTCCTGACTCTATTTGGTTTTCCTTTGTTCTCCAGATACCTGGATTCACAAAAACTGTTTTGCTTTTCAACTGGGGGAGGTTGTTAGTATTCCCCAGGGACTTTGAATGTGTCTGCTGTAGCTTATCACCAGACAGACTCTCCATGCGTAGACCAACAGTTGTTGACATTTGTTCTGACAATTTTGGGGGGTGCATGCTGATTACAAATGATACTGAGTCGTCTATCTGGTCTGGAACTGAATTTTTTAATTCAGCTAAATTGAATTTGTCATAAATGTCAAATGACATTTAAACAAAGTTTAAATACACCAAGGTAGATATCACAGTTTATCAGTTAGCTTCATTTTTGTAAAGAAATGTCACAAACATTATATAACCTACTAGGAATCCTCAAATAATGTCCTAGTATTGGTTAAATAATTTGATTTTCCATTTGTGCTATCATGTTATCTTTAACCAAATACTCACTGAAACTTTTGCAACTTTGTTGTATAATATGTTTGATAATAATCACACAGTCTCGAGTATTAGAAGACAATATGTGTATATATGCTAATTTAATATTACTGTATCATTTACATCAGTGAAGTCTTTCTTTATTCCAGTTTTTGCTTCACCTTGAAGTTATACAGTTCATTTACATTCTCTATAAATTTCAGAACTTGTTGTTGGAGTTAAGAAATTATGAAGAAAATGCCCGTGTTGGGAGTGCTGGACTCAGGGGACCCATAAAAGCAAGTCAAGAGAATGACCAGTATGGTGTTATTCCAGTAAGAGGTGGTTCTTTTATTGTCTTCTTTTGAATAAGCCACCAAGAGAATGACCAGTATGACAAAACTCTTCATTATTTTACACTGAGTGTGTATACATGTGTTTAAATTGAAAACTGTTTTGGCTTTTTCCAAATTAACTTAGGTATCATTTTTTGTTTCTCATGTTGAAACTACTCAGATTGTTTAAGATTAAATTATTCCAGTGAAAAAATAATTTAAGCTTTAATCTTGACACAGAAACAGTAAGAAGATTTAGAAAAATAAAATGAACATTAACATAGTAAGCACTGATAATAAGTGCTCAGTAGGTAACAGAATTTTTAATCTAGTACTAAATATTATTTTATGTTTTTATTTTTTATAGCTTACTGGGTTTGATATTTATTGAAAAATTTAAGGTTTAATAAGTTTTGTACATGTGTGTATCAGTTTGTTTTTAATAAATCTGTATAAAAAACTTAAAAAAAAATTGTTTATTAACTTACGTTCTCAAAGAATTCATGTGGGTTGTTATTCTTAGTTTAATACCTGTCTTTAATATCTGTTCTTTTAGAGAAATGTTTCTCTTACTTACACACATTACTTTCAAGTCTGTTAAGTTCTTAAAAACTCATTTGCCCCTATCTAAAAAACAAAAGTCTTTTTATGATATATAAATCAAGAATAATATCACTGCTCCCAGCAGCTAGTGAGATAATAACGTGTTGTAACATATTATAATGTTGTAATAATAGAGGTCATTTTTCTTTCATGCAAAAAACAAATTTAACAATTTCATTGTTGCTAACACTGGACATTAAATGTGTCAGAACTGTAGTCTTTATCAAAACTGATTGATTTTTGTGATTCTAAGAAAGTTTTCTTAAACCCAGCAGAGACTAGTCACTCATTGTATCATCAAGAAAATCTGATTCTAGTTTAAAATTTCTTGAAAGAATTTACATTTCTAAATACTTACTTTGTATTAAATAAATAGGTTGAAATTTAACACATAACGTTCACTGTTTTATGGACATAACTTCAATAATGGTTTGTCTATGTGTAGGCCAACACTCAACTTAAAACAGGATTGGCTATTAATATGGGATCTGGAGAAACTGCAGTAAGTAGCACAGTCCTTTATTTTTTTAATGTCTTGAGACACATAGCTATAATAGAAGGAGTCATTGGGGAGGAACTATTAATGTAAAGCATGAAGTATGGTTAGGGTTAGGTAACTGTGGGTGTCGAGTATACATTTAAACTGACAAAAAATGATAATTTAGAATGTGTTTTTATGTAATATTCACTCCCAGAGCCGAACTTAAAACAGTTACATTCCAGAACTGATTAAATCCAGTTTAAACACTTATAAATACAGTTCTGTTTCTAGACAAAATATTTAGAATAACTATGTATTTGAGCTATATTTTAGTAGTTCAATATTTTCCACAAAATCTATAAAGTTTGGCTTTAGGCTTACATCAAGTGACACTTAGGTAAAAGGCATTTCTTTGTTGCTAAGTGCTATTGAAATAACAAGAAAGTGTTAATTCTTCATAATTTGTTAACATGTGTAATAACTTTAGCACGAAATTTATTTGAACTTATAAAAAATGGTAGCCTCATTTATAGGCTCATGTTGAAGTTGCTCTCCAAACCACCAATAACACCATTATCAGATCAGTGTTGATTTTTGCAGAGGGCATATTTGATGGGGAGTGTCATGTAATGTAAGTGTCATAATTTAAAAAATATTTGTTTCTTGTATATTGTAGAAGTATTATGCCTTGTTGTGTCATGTAGTATTTGGTTTGAAAATATGTACTTGTTTTGTTGGAAAATCAATGAAATATAGATTTCCACTTGTATGTAGTCCAAAATTATTAACAGAATCATACTTTCAGTTACTTATTGAAGGAAACCATTGTTACTTTATAAAAGGCAGCAATTGTTTTATTTAACTATTTATTATCTCACAAATATCATAATAAAACTGCTACTAAAAGTTAGTGAAAAATGAGACAGTTTTGAGATGGACGTGATGGTAGAAAAGTGAATTTAATTTTTATTCTTTACATTTGTGACTTAAATATGCTGTTACTTTCTCAGGTGATGTTCTCAAACATTTTGAAAATTAACATTTTCATAAAAACAACTGCAAAAATGTATAAAACAATCGTATAAAACCAAAGAAGTATGTTACAACATTTCTTTGTCTGATAGTCTTGAGATATGGCATTTGTATGCAGCAGTTGATATTTTTTTTATGAGCTGGCTTTGAACTAGTCAGAGTATCCATTATTTATATCCAACTTTTGCAAAAACAAATAAATAAATGAAATAAGTATGATCCACATTTTGGGTCCCTGGGTGTGTTGTAAGAATAGCAGTCAAATAGTACTATTAAATTAAAATTTGTTGATATTGGGTGCTGTTGATTAGCTATCCCCTCTTAGTCTGTTAGTTCAACATTAGGGTCATCTAGCACAGATAGTGCTTTGTAATGATGAGAAACATATTTGAAGTAAAAATGTACCTCAAGACAGCTGATTTTTACATTATTGTCCCTAAGACATGTACCCAGCAATGGTCAGTTGCAAATTCTCTCTTTGTTAACCTGTAGATGCCCTAGGAAGGTTGAAACATTGTTCTCTACTTTATTTTAATAAAAGTTTTAATATCTGTACCAGCCGTCTTGAGATACATAGATAGCACTTGTTTAGCTTTGTACAAATATCTCAAGAAGAAAAAGACATAGCTAAGAATTATTTCAAATGTTTTTATAAGTTTTACTCTGAACATTTACAAATGTTTGTATCAAAACACGTGTAACACATTTGAATTTTATATATCTAGACAAGCAGATATATGATGTTGGTTTTATGGTTCCTCTAACATATCTATTAATTTTATCAACTTTACAAATAGATTGAACTAAATGAGATTAGATCATTTATGTTTGTTAACTAGTTCAGTAAAATGTTTATGTATCAGTTATATATTAGCCTAATTTAATTTTTGAATATGATTCAAGTTTCAATTAAACACTAAACATGTTGGCACGTGTGCAGTTATTTCAGAGGTACTGGTAACTGTTTTACTCTGCACTTTCTTTAGTTATTTCAGAGGTACTGGTAACTGTTTTACTCTGCACTTTCTTTAGTTATTTCAGAGGTACTGGTAACTGTTTTACTCTGCACTTTCTTTAGTTATTTCAGAGGTACTGGTAACTGTTTTACTCTGCACTTTCTTTAGTTATTTCAGAGGTACTGGTAACTGTTTTACTCTGCACTTTCTTTAGTTATTTCAGAGGTACTGGTAACTGTTTTACTCTGCACTTTCTTTAGGTATTTCAGAGGTACTGGTAACTGTTTTACTCTGCACTTTCTTTAGGTATTTCAGAGGTACTGGTAACTGTTTTACTCTGCACTTTCTTTAGTTATTTCAGAGGTACTGGTAACTGTTTTACTCTGCACTTTCTTTAGGTATTTCAGAGGTACTGGTAACTGTTTTACTCTGCACTTTCTTTAGTTATTTCAGAGGTACTGGTAACTGTTTTACTCTGCACTTTCTTTAGGTTTTGGTCACTTATTCTGTTTGGTTTCAGACACCCAAAGGAAAGTCAGCTGAGCTCCAGTCTAAGAATTCCTCTATTCCCACCAAAGTATGTTCCTGTTGATCTTCATATTAAGGCCATGGTTGGCTACAAGGGAAGGTGAGGCAAAATATTTGTGAACTTTTAACCTACATTCAAAATTTTGATTATGATGTTTAATATGATGTGGTTTTTGTTAAAAGAAGCTGTAATTATTTTACATTGTAATGTAGAGAAAAACTTGCTCAGAACATGAAGGTTTTATGATTTTTTTTATTATTTGGTAAGTTACTGTTTTTGTTTTTTACAAATTTTAATGCAATTTGGACATGTGAAAATATGTATACTATAGCTCCAAACAGTCCTGTTGTTATGATATAAACTGTAGCCCAAAAGTTAATTGTGTTGACTTGCCAACTTCTCTTTAATGTATCTTTGTACAACTAGTGAAATAACTCTCAAGTAGTCATGTGTGAAATTCAACAAACGACCAAAAACATATAAATTTGAATTTACTTATTGTATGTTCATCAAATGTAATTCTGTTCCATATATTAAAAAAAAGCTTTAATAATGTATTTTTACTAAATGTTTGTAAATTTATAAAGTTTTTACTGACTCAATGAGATTTTCTTTCCATGAATAAAATATTTATTTCATCTTAAACTTCTCATATTTCACTTTCTAAATGAGTATCAATTTTTTTTCTCACAAAAACTGTACATTTTAATCCGTATTTTCTTCTGTCCTAATACCAACTGTAACAAATTCATCCATATTCTGTCAAATTAGAAGTTCAAATATATGAAGTAAAATGAATAATACTGTTCTTTGATTACATTGTTCATCACCATATCTTCAGTTTAAGTATATTTAAGATTTAAATTGTTAACTATTTTACATCTGCTTTTTTTAATTATATTATTTTACTGCTGGACTGTATTTAATGGAAGCTGTTTTGACTCCATGAGAGTCTCCTGCTAGTACAGCTGTAAGCCTACAGATTTACAACACTAAAATCAGGGGTTTGATTCTCCATGGTGGACTCAGCAGATAGCTTCTTGTGGCTTTGCTGTAAAGAAAACACACACATACTCCATGAGAAGTAATGAATCATAGCAAGAATCCATATCTATTTCTTGCACCCAAAAGTTAAACAGTTTGAGTCCACAGTAACTTGTTTTTAAGCAGCTAACGAGAATAAAAATGTTTTAATTTTTAAATTTTAGTTATTTTTACTACAAAAAACAATAGTAAATATAGCACATACTTTCAATACTGAAACCTGTATTTGTACTCCAGTATTTTGTTTAAATAACACTACATATTTTAATTCTGATATTTGTCAAATTATAATTAATATGGCTTTTAAATATGTAGTATAAATAACAAGAAATATATACCGGGCACTAGAACCAAATGCCAAGACATTACTGTGCTTAAGTTGATTTTGTAGCTATTGGTATGTCAAAACCTTTCATTACTGGTTGAAGCAAAGATCTACTCAAAGCACATCAAGCTTGTAAACTATCATGTGAACAACCAAATATAAACAGATGGTCTTAAAGTTCCTTTACATTACTGTATGCTCTTTTTATTTCTTAAAAATATGTCCTTCAGAAGACAAGTGGTGTTGATAAATAGCAAGGAAAGCAGAAGGGATTCTTTCTGAGATTCCCCATCACACCAAACATGCTTGCCATTTCAGCTATGGGGGTATTATAATGTGATGGTCAATCCCACTATTTGTTGATAAAAGAGTAGCCCAAGAATTGGCAGTGGGTGGTGATGACTAGCTGCCTTTCCTCTAGTTTTACACTGCTAAATTAGGAACGACTAGTGCAAATAGACCTTGTGTAGCTTTGCACGAAATTCAAAATAAACCAAATCCAATCTTTATGAGGTTAATTTATTGATATCCAACAAGTTAAGATATCATGCTAAGTTTTTAAATTCTTTCTTCACATTGTGTGTAGTTTGTGTTTTTAATTGGGTGGTAAGCCTCAGAAGCTTTTCTATAAAATTAGAAAATTCAGGAAAAGAGAAATCAAAGTGAGACACATAACACCAAAGAATAAGGTTTGATAATTTTTATTAATATTTTCTTTTTGAAATTAAAATTAAGATAATATTAAATGTTGAATATAAATTATATTTTGTTGTTGACTTTACTGACATGTGCTGATTGTAAATTTGTTTAATTCAGTTTTTAGTGCAACTCTGTAAAAGATCATGACATGCACACTTTGACCCTGCCACACATATATGGTTAGGTATTATAATATGAGTTCCTACATTTTTTCTTACCTTGTAGCATGCACTACCATATTTTTGAACTTACCCGCCAGCTCCCACGCTTTGCTCTGTATGCTTTGTGCACAGAAGCTGAAACAAAGTTGGAAGAACCTCAGAGCTCAGTCACTTTTGTTATCAATGATAGAATACCAAGGGTATGTAAACTATAAATTATTTATTGAGGTTTTTTTTTATGAGTACTGATTAATCCTTAATGTTTTATATGTCAGTCTTATAAGAACCATTCCTAGTTATAATTTTCTTACTTCATTAATTGTGATGGTAATTTGTTTCATATCCTTAAAGTTTCTGTAATTTGAATAGTGTAAAGATATAGTTTAAATTCTGAAACATGTCAGACCAATAGTCCTAACATTTGTGATACAAATCCTTTTGTTTTCATATTGTTTTGAAGTTTTTATGTATCTCATTATAATATATTAAGAATTTGGAAATTCACAAGAATTGTTGCTAATTTCATAACAAAGATTTCCCTGTTTTATTGATTAAGATGAAGACAGTTTGTTTTTCAAGAATAAGCTCTGAAATATTCTCATAAAAGTATTTATCATAGCACAGAAAAACAGTTTTAGAAATTATAATTTAAGTCTATACATTGTTAATTCATACATTATAATAGCTGGGAATTTTTCTGTATAATTTCATTGTTTTTAATCTCCCTATGAATAATTTTTCTCATTCTCAGGTGGTCTTGTGGATTAACCAGAACTTTCTCTTGTTGGAAGATCTCGAAGTCAAGGGGAAACTTCATGTCACCTTTATTTCTCTTCGTACATCACAGCTGCTAGTTATAAACATGGATACAGGTGGTCAGGTGAGAGTTATATGAACATAAGTGGGTAGTTTCAAAAGTGAGAAAAATTCAGTAACAACATTGAGGTTATATTTCACTGATGGTTTCTTTTCTCATGCTTTCATGACCAGAAAACTCGCGTAGTACTCGTATAAAATCTTCAGAAATAACATTGATGTTATGTGCCATTCAAGTTTTCAATGTCGTACTCTTGAGACCAGAAAACTTGTTTTAATATTATATCTTCAAAAAAGTTTATCATGGGTGATTCACTGTACTTAATATTTTTTACTGGAGTAAAGTATCGCAGTTTTTGAATATTTCTATGTTTTGTGCATGACATCAATTACATGTAGTTCTTGTTTGTCAAGTGTTCATTGTATGAAAATCTGGTAAAGTTTGACTTCAGCAGGATGGGCTGCAGTCCAAGGTTAAAGCCACAATATGCCATTGAATACTCTTCATACTTTCAGTTCTGGGTGCTGCTGAGTTAAAACTACATATATATAACAGGCAAAAAGAAGTGCTGATTGGTTGACATTTTTCTTTGGTGCATATTTATAATTGGGGATTTTGTTGCCTGAAATTTAGTCCAGTTTGACAACACCCGATATCAGACATTTTCTTAAAAATTATCTATACATTAAAATACTTCTGTGATACTTGGTTTCAATTCATAGATACAAGCAAATATAAATTTCAGAGAAATATTGATTTTTCTGTTGTTTGTATTTTCATAATTGTTTGGTGCACAAACCAAACTTAACGTTTTTGCTTGCCTTTACCTAATTATTTTCTCAACTAGTCATAACTACGTCTATTTTAAGCTCTTTGGTCCATACCTTTAAATTGTTTTTGTTTTTTTCTCTCCTGCAAAACTCATCGTGGATTTCTATAGCCCTTTATACCTATCGCTTCTTTTAACATACAGGGTGTTCGGAAAGTCACTGTGCACTTATATATTTATTAACAGACATGTTTCAATATAGAATATAGGTGGTAAATATGATTGACAATTATAAACAATGTTGAAAGTGACCCCCATTGGCATCAATACAGGCTTGGATCCTTCTTATTTTGTTTCTAAACACCGCTATCAGTTGCTGGCTTGAAATAAACTGAATGAATGCTGTTATCACTGCTTTCAAAACTGCACAGTGACTTTCCGAACACCCTGTACTTCTAGGATGTTAGCTTTAAGTTGTACCCATAATTATCATATGTAGTCAAAGGTATATTATATATTAGTATATTACATCATATATAGATGTTGCGAGTCTTATCTGTCTAGTTTGTTTTGGTATATTACATCATACATAGATGTAGTGAGTCAGATCTGTCTAGTTTGTTTTCCTACATTACATTAGGTATAGATGTAGTGAGTCAGTATGTCTAGTTTCTTTTTGTATATTACATCAGATATACATCTAGTGAGTCAGATGTATCTAGTTTTTCTTTGGTAGATGGTACGCAGATGTAGGGAGTCAGATATGTCTAGTTTGTTTTGATATATTACATCATATAAATGTAAAGTTCAGTTCAGTGGAAGGAATCTGGTGTGGCTTCTTCAGGGATATTGTGTATGGAAATTTAGAGTTTTAATATTAATAATCACAATTATTAAGTTACAAGAGTAATCTTTAATAGATAGAATAAATTAGTAAAGAAAGGTATAGATACAGATTTATGTTTGTTTTTGTAAAATATATTATTTGCATCTGTAAGAACAGCACAAAAATATTTGGTACTATAGGGCTTTATCGAGTATAATATCTTTGTAACAGGGGTTTCATTAGGTATATTCTGTATTTCAGTCAGTTTAAACATGTAATGTGGGATTTATTTTGTCATTTAAAGATTGGCAACAGGAAATGCTTATGGTGCCATATTTTTATCAAATCTCTCCACAATCAGGTAGATATTTTTATCAAATCTCTCCACATTCAGGTAGATATTTTATTGTATCTCTCACATCAGGTAGATATTTTATCAAATCTCCCTACAACTAGATAGATATTTTTATCAAATCTCTCCACTTTCAGGTAGATATTTTATCAAATCTCTCTATAACTAGGTAGATATTTTATCAAATCTCTCTATAACTAGGTAGATATTTTATCAAATCTCTCTATAACTAGGTAGATATTTTATCAAATCTCTCTATAACTAGGTAGATATTTTATCAAATCTCTCTATAACCAGGTAGATATTTTTATCAAATCTCTCTACAACCAGGTAGATATTTTTGTCATATCTCTCCACAATCAGGTAGATATTTTTATCAAATCTCTTTGCAATCAGGTTGATATTTTATCATATCTCTCCACAATCATGTAGATATTTTATCAAATCTCCCTACAACTAGGTAGATATTTTTATCAAATCTCTCCACTTTCAGGTAGATATTTTTTTATCAAATCTCTCTACAATCAGGTAGATATTTTTATCAAATCTCTCTACAATCAGGTAGATATTTTTATCATATCTCTCCACAATCAGGTAGATATTTTTATCATATCTCTCCACAATCAGGTAGATATTTTATCAAATCTCTCCACAATCAGGTAGATATTTTATCAAATCTCTCCACAATCAGGTAGATATTTTATCAAATCTCTCCACAATCAGGTAGATATTTTATCAAATCTCTCCACTTTCAGGTAGATATTTTATCAAATCTCTCCACAATCAGGTAGATATTTTTATCATATCTCTCCACAATCAGGTAGATATTTTTATCATATCTCTCCACAATCTGGTAGATATTTTTATCATCTCTCTCACAATCAGGTAGATATTTTATCATCATCTCTCCACAATCAGGTAGATATTTTATCAAATCTCTCCACAATCAGGTAGATATTTTATCATATCTCTCCACTATCAGGTAGATATTTTATCAAATCTCTCCACAATCAGGTAGATATTTTTATCAAATCTCTACAATCAGGTAGATATTTTTATCATCTCTCCACAATCAGGTAGATATTTTTATCATATCTCTCCACAATCAGGTAGATATTTTTATCATATCTCTCCACAATCAGGTAGATATTTTATCAAATCTCTCCACAATCAGGTAGATATTTTATCAAATCTCTCCACAATCAGGTAGATATTTTTATCAAATCTCTCTACAATCAGGTAGATATTTTATCATATCTCTCCACAATCAGGTAGATATTTTTATCAAATCTCTCCACAATCAGGTAGATATTTTATCATATCTCCACAATCAGGTAGATATTTTATCATATCTCTCCACAATCAGGTAGATATTTTTATCAAATCTCTCTACAATCAGGTAGATATTTTATCAGGTAGATATTTTATCAAATCTCTCTACAATCATGTAGATATTTTATATCTCTCCACAATCAGGTAGATAATGTATCAAATCTCTCTACAGCAAGGTAGATATTTTTATCAAATCTCTCCACAATCAGGTAGATATTTTATCATATCTATCCACAATCAGGTAGATATTTTATCAAATCTCTCTATAACTAGGTAGATATTTTTATCAAATCTCTCCACAATCAGGTAGATATTTTTATCAAATCTCTTTGCAATCAGGTTGATATTTTATCATATCTCTCCACAATCAGGTAGATAATGTATCAAATCTCTCTACAGCAAGGTAGATATTTTATCAAATCTCTCTACAATCAGGTAGATATTTTATCAAATCTCTCTATAACCAGGTAGATATTTTTATCAAATCTCTCCACAATCAGGTAGATATTTTTATCAAATCTCTTTGCAATCAGGTTGATATTTTATCATATCTCTCCACAATCAGGTAGATAATGTATCAAATCTCTCTACAGCAAGGTAGATATTTTATCAAATCTCTCCACAATCAGGTAGATATTTTATCATATCTATCCACAATCAGGTAGATATTTTATCAAATCTCTCTATAACTAGGTAGATATTTTTATCAAATCTCTCTACAATCAGGTAGATATTTTATCATAACTCTCCACAATCAGGTAGATATTTTTATCAAATCTCTCTACAATCAGGTAGATATTTTATCAAATCTCTCCAGAATCAGGTAGATATTTTTATCAAATCTCTCTACAAGCAGGTAGATATTTTTATCAAATCTCCACATTCATGTAGATATTTTATCATAACTCTCCACAATCAGGTAGATATTTTATGAAATCTATCCACATTCAGGTAGATATTTTTATCAAATCTCTCCACATTCAGGTAGATATTTTATCATAACTCTCCACAATCAGGTAGATATTTTTATCAAATCTCTCTACAATCAGGTAGATATTTTATCAAATCTCTCCACAATCAGGTAGATATTTTTATCAAATCTCTCTACAATCAGGTAGATATTTTATCAAATCTCTCCACAATCAGGTAGATATTTTATCAAATCTCTCTACAATCAGGTAGATATTTTATCAAATCTCTCCACAATCAGGTAGATATTTTATCAAATCTATCTATAACTAGGTAGATATTTTATCAAATCTCTCTATAACTAGGTAGATATTTTACCAAATCTCTCTATAACTAGGTAGATATTTTACCAAATCTTTCTATAACTAGGTAGATATTTTTTATCAAATCTCTCTATAATTAGGTAGACATTTTATCAAATCTCTCTATAACCAGGTAGATATTTTTATCAAATTTCTCCACAATCAGGTAGATATTTTCCACAATCCGGTGGATATTTTATTATATCTCTCTACAATCAGGTAGATATTTTATCAGATCTATCCACAATCAGGTAGATATTTTATCAAATCTCCCTACAACTAGGTAGATATTTGATCATATCTCTTTACAATCAGGTAGATATTTTATCATATCTCTTTACAATCAGGTAGATATTTTATCAAATCTCTCTACAACTAGGTAGATATTTGATCATATCTCTCCACAATCAGATAGATAATGTATCAAATCTCTCTACAACAAGGTAGATATTTTATCATATCTCTCTACAATCAGGTAGATATTTTATCATATCTCTTCACAATCAGGTAGATATTTTATCATATCTCTTCACAATCAGGTAGATATTTTATCAAATCTCTCCACAATCAGGTAGATATTTTATCAAATCTCTCTACAATCAGGTAGATATTTTATCATATCTCTCTACAATCAGGTAGATATTTTATCATATCTCTTCACAATCAGGTAGATATTTTATTATATCTCTCCACAATCAGATAGATAATGTATCAAATCTCTCTACAACAAGGTAGATATTTTATCATATCTCTCTACAATCAGGTAGATATTTTATCATATCTCTTCACAATCAGGTAGATATTTTATCATATCTCTTCACAATCAGGTAGATATTTTATCAAATCTCTCCACAATCAGGTAGATATTTTATCATATCTCTCCACAATCAGATAGATAATGTATCAAATCTCTCTACAACAAGGTAGATATTTTTATCAAATCTGTTCACAACCACTTTTCCTATTAAATATGTACATTATTGTTAGCTTGGATGAAAATTTCTTTATTTGTATGGACCTTAACAGGTTACCATTAAAACTGAAGATATGGAAGTTGCTGGTGAAGTCATTCAGTCAATGGCACAGTTTCTTAACCTTGAAGATCTTGCTGTAACGGCCGAGTTTTCTAAAGAGATGGAAAATCTTAGCAACCTGTTAACAAAGGTGAATATTTGTCTCAGTTTAATGGTGAATCTTTTGTGAGTAAGGTGCACTTGCTATGTTTTTCCTGCACGATGGTTGTTAACATGATACATAACTTTATTGAAGTTTTATACATCAGGCTTTTTCCAGTGTCAAAATTTATATCATTGTTTGTTAACATTCATAAAGTACATGAAACAAGGAAATAATGTGGTGTATTAACTCTCTAAACATGGCTTAGTCAATCTGACTGACCACATGAGGTCTTTGTACTCATTTGAAGTCTTTTTGGATTTAATACTTTTAACTTTCAATGTGTTCCCCAGTGGCACAGTGTTATATCTGCAGTCTTATGCTGCTAGAAACTGGGTTTCGATACTCATGGTGGGCAGAGCACAAGATAGCCCATTGTGTAACTTTGTGCTCAATTAAAAACAGACAAAACTTGTAGTATTCTTTGCATATCTTCACAAAATTTACTAGTCTTTCAGCTAGCATTATAAGTCTTTTACCTACAAATAATCATATTTTGAAGTGAAATATTTTTATGAACTAATATAAAGATTTCTCCATGAATATATTGAGTATTTATTTGGAATTCTCCATGTGGAAAGTAATTTTCATGTTAAAATTAAAAATACTTTTCCTTATCTTAAAAATCTCAAATTTTCTTTGTGTAATTCCTCAAAACCTCATAAATAGATTTCAAACTTTTTTTTCCAGTCAAACTTTGTGTTATTTTCTCTACCCTATATTTATACAGGATTGATTGATTTGACTGATCTTGTAACCACTAAATAAAAATCTAAAATTATCCTTTTTATCCTTCTAGAACAACGTCAAATAATAAGATGGAACTACATTCATTTATCCTAAGTAATTTTATGTTCATAACAGTATAGATCTATTGATTATTAAATTTTATTCTTTTATTATCCTTTTGATTGATCTTTGAACCATGTTTAACTACTATCTGTGCCATTATAAATTGTAAATCATTTAGGGATCATGCAGGTCAAATTACATTATCGAATTACATTACCCACAAGATAGTAGGAGCTGTTCATGTGCTTTTCATGAATCATTTTTATTATATTATTATTTATTTTACCTAATTTATTCTTAACTAACCTAAGAAAGATTCATATTTTTATATTTTACATAGTTTCTAAATAATAAATAAAGAATAAACATGAAATATAATACTTGTCCAATCTTTTTTCCTTGCTGTCAATTGTCTATGATACTTAACCCTACTTTTTTATACTAATGGTAGTAATGCACTAAAAATTTATATTTAATTAAATAATGCACCAAATAACAGACTATTTACATGCAAGAAGTAGACAGTTCCTCCTAACTCTCAAAATGTTTCTAGTCTTCTAACTGTGTGACAACAGCCGTTAGAAATTCATCTAAACTAGTCATTAACTATCTCACAGGAACAAAGGTTATATGAATATCTGTCTGAAGAAAAAAGGTTATACAATAGTCATTTGATAGATGAAAACTTTGGCTTTCTATTGGTTGTAGGTAATATATAAAATAATGTAAGAGAGAATTGTTAACACATGCTAGAAGAGAGGATGTGACAAGTTAGATGACTCTGTAACCAAACAGAATTAAAGGCTATAAAAATTATGGTTTGTCTGAGCAACGATAACTTTATAATAATTTAAATTACAAGGTTTCTTTTCCTTCAGGTGGAAGAATTGCAATCAGTACGACAGCGTTTATCAGCTGACATGGCAGACAACTCATCTGTCATTCGAAGCTTGGTCATCCGTGCCGAGGATTCCCGTTTAATGGGTGATTTGTAAGTGTATGATTCTTTATGATACACATTTCAACATTAATATGCTACAGTAAAAGTTTTGTTTCTGTAAACAAAACTTAGATACAAAGAAAAATAATTATTGAAAGAAAGGAAACTCAGTTGCTCTGTAATTAAGTTATATCTATCATTCTGACAAAACTAATTTATCTTAATATCTTTAAGCCACAACAATCAATTTATTGCTTTGTAACCCTTTAACACACACTTCTACAGGTAGCATATTTATCTAATTTAATAAAAGCCTTCTGTGCACAAGGATGGGTGTTTTCTGTTTTTTTCTTAAAGTTTTGTAAACATTGAAAGTATTGGGGATGATACGTATTGGAGGTTAAACCATTTTTATTCGTACTTTTAATTTGGGCCACTAGAGTGTAGAGTAATTTATGTTTCTATTCAGTCTAGTATTGAGATTTTTCATTTCTACCCAGGCAGAACTTTTCTTGAAACTTTGATACATTATTAAACTGATATTCTAGAATCACAAAGTTGTTACACGCCTAACTGATAAATACGTGTTCCTGGTAAATGTCCGGGACTAAAATGTTTCACCTCACTATGCTTTATAGGTTTACCCCCTCTTTCTTACCTCAGTTTTGGCCAGCGTACTCTGCTTCCACTCCAGCAAACATATTTTTTACAAGCTAAATACTAATCATTTGAAAACATGTAGATTAGTTTGTGTTTTTTGAGTCAAAATGAAATTCCATAAAGAAAACAAAATCATTTAAATATGTTAAAAGTAAAATGTTCTAAATTTATAATAAAAATATTTGTTTATTTTCATTATTAAGATTTATGAAATGTCTAATGATTCTGAAACTTAGATTACCTGTACATTAGCAAATGCTTTACAAATATTTTTCTGTAATTTGTTTAGGTTCTTTCTATAACTTTTACTGATTCTTCAAAGATTCAACATAAGAAATATCACACTTCTTTTATTTTAGCAAATCTATGAGAAAGTGGTATCAAGAACTGTATGCTTTTAATCGTGATCTCATCAATGGTTATAAAATTCGATCAAACAATCATGAAGAACTATTACTGTGCCTTAAGCAAGTGAACCAAACCATACAGAAAGCTGGTAGACTTAGAGGTTAGTACCATGGTCTATGTGGAATATAAAACTGTGTAGCTTTTGTAAGTGAACCAAACCATACAGAAAGCTGGTAGACAGAGAGGTTAGTACCCTAGTCTTATGTGGAACATAAAACTGTGTAGCTTTTGTAAGTGAATCAAACCATAGAGAAAGCTGGGAGACTTAGAGGTTAGTACCCTAGTCTGTGTGGAATATAAATCAGTGTAGCTTTTGTAAATGAATCAAACCATACAGAAAGCTGGCAGATTGAGAGGTTAGTAACCTAGTCTATCTGAATATAAAACTGTGTAGGTTTTTCTTAACATATCACTGTTGATTTTAAAGCTGTTTTTCCTTGCGGGTTACATTTTCTTAAACAATATTCATCTTTCTAGAAGTATGAGCAACAGTGGCAGTTTATTAAACATTGTTGGAATATTTTGACATGATTTTTAACCAAACAAAACAAAGTCTAACTTAAGTATTGTTTGTAGTAAAACAAAGTCTAACTTAAGTATTGTTTGTAGTAAAACAAAGTCTAACTTAAGTATTGTTTGTAGTAAAACAAAGTCTAACTTAAGTATTGTTTGTAGTAAAACAAAGTCTAACTTAAGTATTGTTTGTAGTAAATAAAAGTCTAACTTAAGTATTGTTTGTAGTAAATAAAAGCCTAACTTAAGTATTGTTTGTAGTAAATAAAAGTCTAACTTAAGTGTTGTTTGTAGTAAATAAAAGTCTAATTTAAGTGTTGTTTATAGTAAATAAAAGTCTAATTTAAGTGTTGTTTATAGTAAATAAAAGTCTAACTTAAATATTGTTTGTAGTAAATAACAGTATAACTTGTGTATTTTTTGTAGTAAATAAAAGTCTAACTTAAGTATTGTTTGTAGTAAATAAAAGTATAACTTATGTATTGTTTGTAGTAAATAAAAGTCTAACTTAAGTATTGTTTGTAGTAAATAAAAGTATAACTTATGTATTGTTTGTAGTAAATAAAAGTCTAACTTAAGTGTTGTTTATAGTAAATAAAAGCAATGGAAATGAAATGTAACTTGTTTATAAAATATTGAGAAGGGATCAGGGTCAGGGTGGAGAAGGCATTAAAGTGTTCTCACTAAACACATTGGGAAGGACTGCAGTGACTGAAGTTGATTAGCAGTTTAATGTCTAATGTATTAATTGCTATCCTGATGACACATTTAATTTGAGTGATTTTAGCGACAGTTGGTTAAACAATGTTAGTCTACAGTTTTAGTTACTTCTAAAATTTAGGCTTAAGTAGAAAGATTGGAAGACTACCTGTGAGAAATGTAAATTTTTGATAAAGGAAGTTAAAGTAGATATTTTATTTGTCCAAAACTAGTATAATAAACTAACAAGGTACAGTTTGTTTTCACTTGTGAAAATTCATTTTGTTCTCCATCTGGTAATTTTATTGTAATTCTATGTTTATAAAAGTCAATTTATTTTTTTTTGTGTGACTCTCATAACACTTTTGTCTTGAGATTTGAAGAGTTTAATTTTATGTATAGTCACTAATTATATGTTTAACTTCATTCTCAGGTCTTTTAATGTGTATTAAAATATTATTCTAAAACCTAGAGAAATATTAATGTATACGTTAATGTATGTGTTAATGTACATGAGCTACCGTAAATGAGAAATTCCTTTAAAACCTTTATTTTTTATTGTTATACATAGTTATTTGAACCTAAAACTTTCTTTTTTCTAGTTGGGAGACCCAAGACCCAAGTGATAAATGCTTGCCGATCTGCTATTAAAAACAACAATACAAGTTCCTTAATCAGAATTATACGCACTGGTGAGCCGTAACAAACAATTCTTAAAATCAGGGCATTTCTCGTGAAGAATTAGTCATCTGTGATTAATTATTTATAAACTGTAAATTGTAGAGCATTTAATGTTTCCTATTGTTTCTGCTAAGGTATACAGTTTTGTGATTGTTTTTGAAATAAGAGAAACTGAATGAAAAGGTTTTATTTCTGTTACTCATACAAACGAATGGTACATAAAGTGAAACAATTACGTTTTGGTAATACTTGATCACATGACCACCTTTGTTTGCATGACTTTCTAGTCAGTATTAAAGTGATGCAGACCACCATTTTTAAACACATGTATCTTTTGCCATTTTAATTTTATAAATGTACCATTATTTTATTACTTTGAGAACTGGCTTTATAATAATCTTTATCAATAATTAATATTTAATTTTTGTATATATGGAGGGGTTTACCCATATGAGTTTACTTTCTTTATGCATCATCTAATCCTGTTTAAAGTAATAGTTTAGCCCCTGTGAGTTAATGTTTCAGTAGCATCACGGATAGCCTACCTCTTAGTGTTAATATTCTGTTGACCAGCTGTGTGTGTGTGTCACTTTCTTTATTGCTGTTCCTTTGTGGTAATATTTTGCTGACCAGATGAGTGTTACATTTTTATTACTATTCCTTAGTGTGAATATGCTGTTAACCAGCTGTGTGTGTATGTTACTTTTTATTGCTGTTTATCAGTGTTAATGTTCTGTTGACTAGCTATGTGTGTTACTTTTCGTGTTGCTGTCTTCAGTGTTAATATTCTGTTGACTAACTATGTGTTTCTTTTCATGTTGCTATTCTCAGTGTTAATATTCTGTTGACTATGTGTGTTACTTTTTCAGAACATTATCTGTTTTAACATGTTATGCTATTGCCCATCAAATCTGCAATGTTTACAGATATACCACTAGAAAATAAAGTATGAAAGATTCTCACCCAGTTTTACCTAATAAAACACGTTTCTAGTGGTTTTACTATTTAGTTTAGTTAGAATATTTATGTCAACATTATCTGGATGTGATATTATAAGCATTAGATTTGATATAAATACAGGGTGTCCCAAAATAACGTTTACACTCTTTGGATCATTATAACTTGCCTTGTTTATTGATTTTAACAATGAAACAAGATACATATGATAGCCAAAGGATTTATTTAAAAATTTAATACTGAAGTCAAGAGAAAAATAACAAATAAAATTCTTCCCAAGGAAAACTCTCCTTGGTTGAAATTGTAAAATGTCACAATTTGCTTGCTTCACTTCAGGTGTTCAAACTGAAATCCGTTCTGCTCCAGACACATCTCATAACGGGAAGAAATGGAAGTGCACACATCAAACATCATCTCATCTGGTATTAAAGCACATTGTTCTTCAAGTGCAACTCTCAATTCGTCAATTGTTGCCCTTTTTGTGCTGTAAACTTTGTCTTTCAGAAACCCCCACAAAAAGAAATCCATGGGTGTCAAATCTGGTGATCTAGCAGGAAATTCTACACTTCTTCTTTGTCCAATCCATCTGTCTGGCACAGCTGCATCCAGATAAGCTCTCACGTCGCGATGGAAGTGGGGAGGAGCGCCATCCTGCTGGAAGAAACACTCTTCTTCTCCAAATTGTTCTTGGATATGTGGCATGGCAAACTCTTGCAGCATGTTGAGATAATTCAATCCTATTATGGTGTCTTGGAAAAAAAATGGTCTGATGAGTCCCCTAGTGGACAGACCACACCACACAGTCACTCCAGGCAAATTCAAGTGATGTTCCTCTGTAACATGTGGATTTTCTGTTTCCCAGTAGGTGCAGTTTTGTCGATTTATTGAGCCATTCAGCTTAAACGTTGCTTCGTCACTCAAACAATTTTGAGTGGAAATTCATCATCGCCTGCACATCTAGCAAGATACCATTCACAGAACTCAACCCTTCTTTCAGAGTCATCTTCGTTCAGAGCGTGAACAAGCGATGGGATGAAACTTTTGATTTGGGAACGCTTCAAAATGTGATGAACGCTGGATTTAGGGATACCTGTTTCACGAGACAGTTGGCGCACTGATTTTCTTGGAGAATTCAGAACATTATCAATGACCTCTTGCTCTCTTGTTGGGCTTGTTGATGATCTTTTTGGACCGGAGTGACCCTTTCTCATATGGTGGAGAGTTCCGTGTTTATCAAACTTAGCGATGATGTGTGAAATGCTGGGGCGAGATGGCGCATCCATATGGAACTTTCTAGTAAAACGTCTTTGCACTTCATCTTTGTTTTCGACTTTTCAGAAAGTTTTGAGAATGAATATTTTGTGCTTGATTGTAAGCTGTTTATCCGCCATCCTTGGACACAAGTCAAATCTGAAACAAAAGAAATGGTTTATTTGCTATACACAGTCAAAGAGTGTAAACGTTATTTTGGGACACCTTGTATATTCTGTGCTTAATGTGAAATCAATGTACTGTAATTACAATCACAGAATGAAAGAGTACCGTACTTAATACTACAGCAAACAATATCATATAGATAACACCTGATACTACAGTAAACATTGATATACAACATATCATATAGATAACACCTGACACTAGAGTAAACATTAATATACATGTCAAATAGATAACATTTAATACTACAGTAAACATTAATATATAACATATCATATAGATAACACCTAATACTACAGTAACCATTGATATACAACATATATAGATAACATCTGATGCTACAGTAAACATTGATGTACAACATATCATATAGATAACACCTGATACCACAGTAACCATTGATATACAAGATATCATATAGATAACACGTAACACTACAGTAGACACTGATATACAAGATATCATATAGATAACATGTAACACTATAGTAGACACTGATATACAACATATCATATAGATAACATCTGACACTATAGTAAACATTAATATACATGTCAAATAGATAACATTTAATACTACAGTAAACATTAATATATAACATATCATATAGATAACACCTAATACTACAGTAACCATTGATATACAACATATATAGATAACATCTGATGCTACAGTAAACATTAATATATAACATATCATATAGATAACACCTAATAGTACAGTAGACATTGATGTACAACATATTGTATAGATGTATAGATAACACTTGATGCTACAGTAAACATTGATGTAGAACATATGCTAAAGATAACATCTGATGTTACAGTAAACATATCATATAAATAGTGCCTGGTGCTACAGGTGTAGCAGTTAGATGAATGTGAAGACATTATTGATAATACACACATATGTTTCAATGATGATGTTAATGTGGTTTTGATGTTAAGAAATAAGTGATGAATGATGGAGATTGGATGCTTATGTATATTTCAATCCGTCCAAATGAATTAGAAGAGAGAAGTTTTGTAACTTTTGTTTATTTTGAAACACAATTTTTACTGTTTATTGTGAGAATAAACAAGGTAATTGTTTTTTGTTTATATCATTATTTCTTTCCTGAAGACGAGAAACCCACTTGAAATAAAAATATATCTTAAAACAGTCAGTTGGAAACTCTCTTTGTTTGTCTGAAACATTGTTCTGTGCTCTATTAGTAAAAGTGTTAATACCCTATACCAACCATTCTGAGATACATATCGTTTCTTTCTTGTGGTTCACGAAAGTAATCACTTTGTTAACAGTTTTGTAAAAATTGTATAAGGATAAGTTATTTGTTCCGAGTCTGTTGTGTTTGTGAGACCTGGAGGGATCAGGTGCTGTGAGCTTTCGTTCCACCAAAAACTTTGTTCTATGAACTTTGAAATGTTAATTCTAGCTCATTAGTTTTGACGTTTCATTACACTTATAACATAATTATTTTTGTTTTATCTGAGGTCATCTTAAGATATCATAAACTGCTAATATTTAACAAAAAAATTTACAAAATGGTGCAAAATTTATGTTACTATTTTTTAAACAAACAAAAAGGCTTATATATAAAGCCTCGTTACAAACAACGAAAAAGAATTGACAGTCGTAATTCTAGTTTCGCGTGTGTAACCTTCAAATTATCAACTTTTATTTGTGTTCACTGTTGGTGTAGATTTTGTTTCGTCATGGCTGTTTGTATATTTACATATCCCATATTTCTATATCAAAGTTATTTGTACATGGTTTGCATTCTCTGGAGCGGAGGGGTAAATATGCTGGGTTTATTTGATTATTTCACATCAAACAGACTTATCTCATGTGCTTGGTATATTATAGTGTAAACAGGTATGTGAATTCAACGTAACTGAAGATACTGAATGGCACGGTTTCTGTCATGCAGCATAATATGTTAAAATACGCTAAGCCTTAAATAATACGGTTCCGAGTGCTAACATTTTTCTGTCTTGAATTTTTTTTAGTAAATAAGCTTAATATTGGACACAAATTTTATTACTAATCAGGAAGAACGTCAGACGTTAGTTCGAGTGAGTATGGTAATTTTAAATACTAAGTTATCGATACTCAAAGAAACTGTTACGTCAGTGTCTATAGCACAGATTACGTTATTTCACGAGGGCTGTTTTTGATAAATTCCTACCTTAAAAGGTCAGGTTACAGGGGGTGAAGGTTGGGTACAGACCTACCATAATAAAAATAGTTCTGTTGATTTTCATTAACGCTTAGCCAATTTAAAAAGGTCATCTTCGGATCAGACAATGATTAGCAAATCCATAATGGCGACGTACACCACATGGGCAGATCGTGTACATCAGAAGGGGTTAAACATTCGGGAAGGTCACGTTCCTCCCACATTCTATCTCTTATTAGCCTTAAAATCTAATAAGCTCATTTGATAATATTAAATGAGTTTAGTTAGTTGGTTGAACTTGAGGCGACACAAGTGATCTATACCGAAACAGCAGGTTGGTTTCTTTGATGATAAAAATAGAGTATAATAGAACCATCTTTCATCAGCTGTCATCCTCACAGTAATTATTTAAACGCGACCCCCTACTATCTGGTATATTTACCTTTTGTGACTATTAATCAGATTATCAAAGAAAAAAAAATCGAAATGTATGTAGCAACCCTCTCTCGTTAAACAAACTCACCAGTAGAATTTAAACACCAAACTTTAAAATGTTATGGAATTATCATATTACGTAATGATGACTCGGTAATCAGTGAAAAGCCAACAGACGGAACAAACTGTCGGAAAACAACTCTAAGATTGAAGAGCAGGTATTGAAACTAGAAGACATCAATAAAAAACAAAATAACAATAACACCGGTATATCTTAAACATAATTTACTATCTTTAAGAAATGTCAAAGTATACGCTAGTGGCCACTTTATTAGGTACACATGCTTTTTAAAGCAAATAGCCAAGCAGCGAATCATGTGGCAGCAACTCAATATATAAAGCATGCAGAAATTGCCAAGAGTTTTATTCGTTGTTTTAGCAAACATTAGAATGGGGAAGATGCGTGATCTAAGCGACTTTGACCATAGAATGATTGTTGGTGCCAGACGTGGTGGTTCCAGCATATCAGAAAGTGCTGACCTACTGGGATTTTCACACACCACAGTCTTTGAAGTTTACAGAGAATGATAGGAAAAACATCCAGTGAGTGGCAGTTATGTGGAAAACTGTTAATGAGAGTGGTCAGAGGAGAATGGGCAGACTCATTCAAGATGACAGGAAGATCACAAATATTCAAATAACCATTCTTTACGACAGTGAGCAGAAAGTCATCTCTGAACACACAACGTGTCGAACCTTGAAGCGGATGAGCTACAGCAGCAGAAGACCACGCTGGGTTTCACTCCTATCAGTTAAGAACAGGAAGATGGAGACGGTATCACCAAAACTGGACGATTGAAGATTGGGAAAAATGTCGGCTGGTCTGACGAATCTCGATTTCAGCTGCGACATGCAGGTGGTAGGGTCAAAATTTGGTGTAAACAGCGTGAATTTATGGATCCATCCTGCCTTTGCTGGTGGTAGTGTAATGGTGTGGGGAGTGTTTTCTTGGCACACATTATACCCCTTAATACCAATTGAGCATCATTTTGAATGCCACAGCGTACCTGAGCATTGTTGGTAACCGTATGCATCCCGTTATGGCCATAATCTATCCAACAGGAAAATGTGCCAAGTCACAAAGCACACATCATTTCAAGCTGGTTCCACGAACATGACAGTGACTTCAGTGTACTCTAATGGCTTGTTCAACCCCCAGATCTCAATCCAATAGAGCACCTTTGGGATGAGGTGGAACTGGAGGTTCGCAGCATGAATATGTGGCCAAACATAGACCAAAGTCCCTGAGGAATGTTTCCAGCACCTTGTTGGATCCGTAACGCTAAGAATTCAGGCTGTTCTGGAAGCAAAAGGGGGTCCTACCCGGTACTAAATAGTTGTACCTAATAAAGTGTCCACTTGGTGTACTACGTCAAAAATGATTGGTCTAGTACTGCCAACCCCATCCAATAGCATACCCTAACCTCACATTTCATAGCTGACTGAAAGAAATAAAGCTTGACCAGCACAGAGGCAGAAAACTGTAGTCGAGGCAGTCAAACGTCGGTAAATTTCTTTGTGGGCCAATCAAAATTTAGATCATTCATGGAATGAATTTGTGGCGTATTGATACGATAATTATTGGTAAAAATCAGACTAACAACGTCTTAATATATGGAAAAGCTAGTGTGTTTTTTAACACTACGTTCCAACAATGGCTTTTATATCATGTCGCTTAGCAACGAAAGTATAATCCAATGTTATTGTTGGTTTGTGTACCAAAAGTATAAAGTGAAATGTATAGTAAACATAACTGGAAAAAATATTCATTGATTTCTTAATTTAGAGTATCCGTTGATTTAAAGAGGTTTCTGTTGTTGTTGTTTTTTATTAAAAACGTTGGTGATATAACAAAGTTTACTCTGAAATAAGTTAATAATTTAGACATTCACTCGTATTTAATTCCCAGCTCTAGAAACTTAAACAGAAAGTTATTCAACAGTCGCCCGTGTATTGTAAATCACCGTCAAGTCTACTTCAACAACTTTGGGCTTTTATTATATTTATATTAAGCATAATTTACGAGGATAAAACATCCCATAATTACAAGAAAGGCTGTTGTTACCGCCCTTTTATACCACTATATATAATTTATAGCCATCGTTATAAATATTTTAAAAAGTGTGTATGTTATTAAACTTGTATGAGGTTAGTTGTTTATCAAGTCAATTTCTAGTTTGTTATCATAAAGTCATCGCAAAGGAATCTCATTTTTGAACTTAAAAATAACACAGGGATAATTGTGCTTTTTACATGGGTGAAAAAATAACTGATTGTTATCTTAAATACATTTTAATGGGACAGACTGTCTACAGTGCAAGTATATCTTAACCTCCCATTGAACTATGTTAGGCCTAATCCGTTCATCACGATCGTTTCTACGCCCCTAATGTCTGTTGATAAATGAGTGAAACCTACGTATTACCTGAATTAAGATTTTAAATTGGACCGAATTAAGTGAATGGTAATTACAGCTTTTACCTTCACATAGTGACGGAATATATATATATATTTAAATTTTCAAGGATTATGGGAAAAAGTTTTTGAAATAATTCGTTATTTTTATGCTTTATTTACAAGCTTATTATCATTTGTTTTGAACCATTATTTTTGACTTTGAAAAATAATAAACGTTGCTGCTGAGAAGCGTATTCGTATAAACCGATTAATAATTATATTTTAATAAACTTCATAAGGTGTAGAGAATGAATATTTATTAAAAGCGTGAAATTTTTAAAGTATTTTTACACCCAAGAAAGGGAGTATTCACTTTAATAAAAACTTATATCCCGAAGCCTACAAACCTAGATATCATAATACACAATATTGCGTGATGTATCCTCTTCACAAAGCCATTCTTCACATACCCTCATTTGATTGGTGTGACTTGCTTGTGTGAGTATGTATTCACGGGCTCGGTAATTATTGCATCCTGTCTTTGCTATCAAATTCTTCAAAATGGCCTGAAGGAACAGCAATATTTTTTATACTAAAACAAACAAACAAACTACAATTTAAATTTATTTTTTCAGTTAAATATATTTCTAAATATTATCTACACACGTTTTTAAAAACAGTATATCATGCTATACATAAACTGACTTCACATGTATAGCACTTACGCTACAGTGAGTTGTAACTAAATATTTAAAATTATTTTTAAAATTGTGTAGAAGTGTTTACGTTTCGTATTTTTTCGAAGCTTCAAATGGCACGATAAGAATATACCACCGGAGACATTTTCTACATTACACAGTGGAGGAGGTTCCATCATTATCTAGGGTGCTTTCTCCTTCCATGGAACAATGGAGCTTCAGGTTATACAGGGGCATCAAACAGCAGCTGGCTACATTGGCATGTTGGAGAGAGCATCCTTATTGACTAAAGGCCCTCGCTTGTGTGGAAATGACTGGATCTTTCAGCAGGACAATGCTGCAATCCACAATGCCGGCAGGAGAAAGGATGTTTTCATGGCGAATAACGTGATTCTTTTAGACCATCCAGTGTGTTCGCCCGAACTGAACCTCATTGAAAATGTTTGGGGGTAGATGACAAGGGAAGTCTATAGAAATGGATGTCAATTCCAAACAGTGCATGATCTTCGTGAAGCCATCTTTACCACTTGGAATAACATTCCAGTCAGCCTTCTGTAAACGCTTATATCGATCATGCCAAAGCAAATGTTTGAAGTTATTCGCAATGACGGCCGTGCAACTCACTACTGAGACCTCTTGTTGGGCATTTCCTACCCTGTTTAGGTCTTCTTTTTGGTATGGTCTTAAACTTTTGACCAGCTAGTATTTAGGCTAATTTCATAGTGTTCACATTTTTCCTATTAAATGCAAAAAAGGTTTTTATTTTTATTTTCTCTTTTCTTATTTTCATCTTTCGAAGCTGTACTCAAATAAGTGGTTGAGTCTAACAACGCAAGACGCATATTTTTTCTTTATGTTCATTGGCCATAAGATTTTGGCCAGCAGTGTATGCAGTAACCTTTTCAATGAATGTCATAAGGTTCATAAGGTTTGTAAGACAAGATTTTCTCTTGGTGAAGCCATGTTGACTATCCAATAAAATTTTAAACTTAGTAAAAAAAATTCTTCCAAAGCATTTTTTAACAGACCTTTTAAAACCTTTGTCACAACTGGTGTAAGAGTAATGGGTTTCATGAACTGTACAAAGTGTAGAATAATGGGTTTTATCAACTGTTCAAGATGTAGGATACAAATTAAATCTTCTGTAGCAAAAACCAAAGAAAAACAATATTTAATAACCTGGTCGTTTCCTAATCATCTTCTTTATCATCCGTCAGTTGTCCTATCCTCATTCTAACGTTTTGTTTACCATTAATGTATTTAGAGAAATTCTTACTGTTTATTTGATGTCCTTTTTGATGTCATAATTTCCAGTTTTAACCAACTTTCTGGATATTCTGTAATACTCTGAACCTCTTGTCATACCAGTCAATTTAAATTTCTTAAATTTACGATGTTTTTATGTAATTTTATCTCTCAAACTCTTTGTGAGCCAACTTGTTTTTTTATTTGCAACTACCCTTTCCTTTCTCTTCGAAATATGTTTACTTTGAATATTTTAAAAATTAACTTTAAATTTTTTCCACATCTGATCAGTGTCTCCAAACAACTCAGCTGTCCATATTTCTTGTATTCTTTCAAAATTTGTAACCAAAATATCATTATTACTGATCTCCATATGTAGCAGAACATCGAATCGAACCTAATAGAGCAATCATCATTTGTACCCATATGTTCCCCAGTTTGTGTTCTCTCGATCATTTCTGTATTGGAAGTTAACAGTAAATATAAAATAACATTGTATCTAGTAGGTTCCTTGACTAATTGGTGAAGAAGCCATCTTGAATAGTTTCCAAAGCCTTTCTACCTCGTGGTTTGACTAAAGCACTTCCCAATCTATATGCTTGAAATTAAAGTAACCCACAATTATGACTTTATTAAAGCTGCTGAAATCTTAATTTCACTCTAAAGTTTCTCAGTAATTTAATCAGTACCATTTAGTAGTCTGTAACAAATTCCTACTAAGAGCTTTCCCCTTGATATCCGCTAACAGAAACCCAAATGGATTCAATCTTCTTGCTGTTAACCTTAATATCCTCAACGTGAAGAGGATGTAACTCACACCTTACACATAAAACCATTCCTCACTTTTTTAGCACTCTAACCCTATTAAATAGCCCCTAACCCTGTGTTTAAAAGAAACTTCTGTCAATAATATCATCTATGTTTAACCATGATCCAGTTATTCCCGTTACACCAAATTCCTCCATTTCTGTTAATACTTTAAAGTCATATTTTTGTTTCTTGTATCAGTAATAATTTATCCTGTCCTTATAAACACTTCTATACCCATTTTGTATGTTAGACTTTTTTACGCCTCTTATTCTTTTTGCCTCTAGTTTTTCTCGCCTTAATCTCTGTCTAGTCCTATTTTAAACTTCCCTTACAGCTGAATCAATAGCTTTAGCCAACTTCTACTCTACTTAATGAAAACCATCCATTAGAAAAAAAAGCTCCTTTCTTCCACTGAACTGGTCCAAGCGAATCTGCTCATCCTTACATACTAATCTAAGCCTAACATTTAGTCCAAGTGACCTACGTATAACTTCATCCACACAGTTAATTCTGGGCAGTATCCGTGACAAACCTAAGTCATGACCTTTCACTTTAAATACCTTTATCAAACCCTTGTACTTATCAATTAGCACCTCTGACCTACCTTTTCCCCATCATTAGCCCCTAAATACACCACAAAAACTACATCCCTGCTAGTCCCCTGTGTTATATCTCCTACTCTGTCAGTTATATCCCTACTTGAGCACCTGGATAACATAATCTGATTCTTATCTCCTTATTTACCCCACAGACTATTCTGTCCACATCCCTTGTCAAGGAGTCACCTGTAACATCCTTGTCATACACATGTTCTCTGACTCTTTGGTTTTCTTTCCCTCCAATAGTTCCTCATCTGCAGAAGCCAAGGGTTGAAATTTGTTGCTCAGTAGAATAGATTCATTATAACTAAATAATAAACTTCTAAATCCTTCTTGTGACAAATTAACGAGTAAGGCACCCAGTTGATGATATATACATAGAATCTATATGTGCTCAATATTTACCGAAGTGGGAACAACAACAACAACAAAGAAAGAGCCAATTAGTGAACCAAGAGTGTGTAAGGTGAAAAGGAGATATGTGGTTCTTGTCGACCACTTATTAAAGAGTACAGTATACATACAACTCTGCTATCTTCCATAATATAAGACTTATCTAGGAACGTGAAATACTGTGATATTTACTGGTAATTATGTAGAGTTTGCTGAAATTATTTGTTTGTTTTGGAATTTCGCACAAAACTACTCGAGGGCTATCTGTGCTAGCCGTCCCTAATTTAGCAGTGTAAGACTAGCTGGAAGGCAGCTAGTCATCACCACCCACCGCCAACTCTTGGGCTACTCTTTTACCAACGAATAGTGGGATTGACCGTCACGTTATAACGCCCCCACGGCTGGGAGGGCGAGCATTTTTGGCGCGACGCGGGCGCGAACCCGTGACCCTCGGATTACGAGTCGCACGCCTTACGCGCTTGGCCATGCCAGGCCTTGCTGAAGTTAACATAAGCCTTTTTCTTTCAGTAAGAATCAAGCTAATAGCGTTTAGCCCTGCACTCTACAAAACTTCGGAATACATCTGAAATACACCCGAAATTATTAGTTTTTAAACACCAAAAAAATTTAAAAGGTCACGACCTCTAACATACTGATATTTTCTAGGGTGGCTCAAGAGCTTTTAGGGGCTTTGTATTTGTTTGTTTCTTGTCAAGCACAAAGCTGCACAATGTGCTATCTGTGTTCTCTCTACCTCGGATTCAAAATCTGATGCTTTAGAGTTGCCACCAGGGGTCGGAGATTTGTCTAAAATTAGTGTTTAAGCCCAATAATATTCTTAACTTATCCAAACAAAGTGGACATTCTTATTTTCAGAACAAATAAATTAGTCTACTTAGTAGTAAATTTAAAAGCTGTTGCAGGATTAAATTAATATTTACTAATATGGTATTTGATAATTATCTGAAGAAGACAGTATCTATATGAAAATACTGCAAGAACGGTGATGTATATATAAGTTAGACATAGGTGTTACATATATTCTACAGTATGATGGATTTTTCTTATATTACTGTTCGATAACTTGCGTCAGGATAGAACGCTAGCTTTGCTGTTATTTTTAAATGTCAACTTGTATAAAGCCTACAGTGTCATTGGTCAGTACAAGAGGGGTTAAACTACACGTAATTAATGTAAATTCTTCTTTCATCATCCAAACTGTGAATATGGACGAGAGAGGAAAATGGGGCACAGCGTCTTCTTAGTTTTAATCTTTGCAGAGAATTGTTCCCTTCCTAAGAAACTCCAGGCAATATTACTGGTTATATTCTATATTGTTACCAATAACACTAATTATGTTCTATACTGCCATCAGTATTACAAATTGTGTGCTATATTTAAGTGCTGGGTCCCTTAATAAATTTTTCCTAACTGTCATCATATTTGAATGAGTTATTTGTATGTGAGGGTGATAGTGGTGGGGTGATGAGTTATAAGATAGAAATTGGTCACTCTAACGAATATTCCTCTTAACAAAATATCTCAAACACTTTTATTGTCGTGATATTTGAATTGGCCAATCACAGGTGACTTTAGTATCTACTTTACTTGTTTTATTTTCAATTAACGCGAACCAATAAACGAATGAGGAAGTATGGCAGGTGTTTGATTTATTTGTGAGGTTAAGTAGTTACTATTTGCTTATCAACTGATTAATGACACCTTTGTTTTTTAGTAGCTTATTTATAGTCTCGTAAATCTGTAAAGAGTAAATACGTACTTGCTGAAAAGAGGGTAAAGAAAGAATGGTGTTGGTAATACACAACAGAAAACTGTGACGGACAATTCACCTTTTCTTTAAACGTGACTATTGACATGAGTTGACCACGACTGGCCACGAATCATACTTTACATCAGCGGCGAATTATAGATATATATGCATGGTTTAAATATGTCATAAAAAACAAATTGAAAACGTTTGGACCTCTTGTTAAGTCAAACAAAAAATAACAAAACTGATCTGCAAATTACCTCAAAGTTTAAACTGATTCCAGCTTTCACCACAACATATCTGTGTTTACTAGTTCTTCTAGTAACGACAGTACTCGTAAAAACACTCCACCTGACGAGATACGATCCGGTCTTCTTTTTTCACGCGGCAGTACCTGGAACTGTTGATTTACTGCAAAGCACCCTTGAGGGAAGGCTAAGGTACGTGCCCTTCCAACACTGTTTTAGTTTCTTACTAATTTTGATATTTACTTATGAGCTAGAATTATGCGTTTGTTAATTAAAATATATTTTCGTTGTTCAGCTATACGATACCGGTAAGTATGACACGTCGACGTTACGTCATAAACAGTAATAAATTTCGCTTTGATTTTTTTTTTTTTTTTGATATCCGTGTCAAAAACCGTGCCATTCGTCCTAAGATATTTTATCAATGAGTTTGCTGGTGAGTCAACTATAATCTTTTGGATTTGCAGTGCTAAAATCTGGGGTTCGATTTTCCGCGATGTAGGGAACGCAGATAGCCCAGCATTTAGTTTTTTTTCTATAAACAACAAACATTTATTATTGATGGGCTGTTGATTATTTAAAACATTTCTGAAAGGTACACAGAATGGGCTATCTGTACTCTGCTTATCACGAGTATCGGAACCTTATTCTTTTGGATGTAAATCCGGTTAAGCATCTAAGTGTAATACTGCTGGCTCATTTGAAGTAGTATATTACCCAAAGAGGTCCTCTTTTTATGTCCCAAACGCACGAGGATTTGGTAGCTTTAGTCAAAATACATTTCATGACGTAAACATAGGTTTTAGAAACTGTCAAAACTTTTACTGTATTTGAGTTTGAAACAAAAGTTCCAGATCTTTCCCGTCACACCAAACATGTTCACCCTTTCAGCTGTAGGGTCGTTATAATGTTACGGTCAATCCCACTATTCGTTGGTAAGAGAGTAGCCCAAGAGTTGGCGGTAAGTAGCGGTGTCTAGCTGCCTTCCCTCTAGTCTTACACTGCTAAATTAGGGACGGCTCGTGTGGCTTTGCGCGAGATTCAAACCACACCAAACCATATCTTCTAGCCAGAGGGCCCGGCATGGCCAAGTGTGTTAAGACGTTCGACTCGTAATCCGAGGGCCGCGGGTTCGAATCCCAGTCGCACCAAAACATGCTCGCCCTTTCAGCCGTGGGGGCGTTATAATGTGACGGTCAATCCCACTATTCGTTGGTAAAAGAGTAGCCCAAGAGTTGGCGGTGGGTGGTGATGACTAGCTGCCTTCCCTCTAGTCTTACACTGCTAAATTAGGGACGGCTAGCGCAGATAGCCCTCGAGTAGCTTTGCGCGAAATTAAAAAATACAACAACAACAAATAACAACTTCTAGCCAGAAGTCCGTTAGTGCTAATGTCTAGTCGGTTTTCTTCGCCTTTGAAGCAAATACACTAATGTGCGTAGTTTTGGCAGATCAAAAGAAATTTATGCGGTGATCGAGTATGTGCAAGGTTGCTCAAAATATTAATTGTTCCACAAGTGAATCGACCACAAAATTCAGAACGTATAAGACAATATTAGTTGATTCTTTAGATGAACTAATGAATGTCGGATGGAATGTCTTGATCCCAGGAGCATCACGGTTAGTTTGTCCTAGCTCGGGTGACCTATGATACGTTCAACTCAGAAGTGTTGACCAATAAAAATGTCCAAACTGTCTATTACTTCTGCAGTAGTGAACAGAAAGAATTTTTTGAAGAAAATTCTGATTCAGAAAGGGCGTTAACTGTTAACCTTTTTTTTTTGTTTTTGAATTTCGCACAAAGCAACTCGAGGGCTATCTGTGTTAGCCGTCCCTAATTTAGCAGTGTAAGACTAGCTGGAAGGCAGCTAGTCATCACCACCCACCGCCAACTCTTGGGCTACTCTTTTACCAACGAATAGTGGGTTTGACTGTCACATTATAACGCATCCCACGGCTGAGAGGGCGAGTATGTTAGGTGCGACGGAGATGCGAACCCGCCACCCTCAGATTACGAGTCGCACACCTTAACATGCTTGGCCACTGTTAAACATGAACACCATAAATTAACATTAGTCACCATGTGGTTGAGAATGTTTCAGACAAGGCAATACTGCTCACATTTACAAACACATATTGACCAATCAATGACCCGGAAGTGAGTAGCTTGCACTGAACCAGGATTGGCTACATCGGTTTACCTTAATTATGTATATCTTACTCAAGATATAACAAAAGAAACTATAACACCAGGAAGCGTGACACAGGTGTGTTAATCAGCATTTCATGGTGGTGGAATATTTTATGTTTAGGCTTACAGATATCAACCCGTTTTGATTGTAACGTTTGTTCAGTCGTGTAATACCTGATATTATACTCTGGCCCTGTTTTGGAATTCGTATAGAAATTAGTGTTAATTGGATTTCAAATTTAATAGAAGAAACATAAATAGTCATGAGTAAAGGTTGCTAAAACCTCGTGTTTAAAGTTACAACATAAATATATTGTTTCAAAACCTCATGTTTAAAGTTACAACACAAATATGTTGTTTCAAAACCTCATGTTTAAAGTTACAACATAAACATGTTGTTTCAAAACCTCATGTTTAAAGTTACAACATAAATATATTGTTTTGGAATGCATTGGTTCTATCCTTAATACTATAAAATTAGGAACATAGGAGGTGTTTCATTACCAGATTTGTTAATTTTTATTGTTTGCATATGAATAAGCGACTTTATTAGTGCGATTACCTATTGATCCTTGCATTAATAGATTAGTGGATACTATAACTAGAAGTGAATTACTATAACTTGTAAGAACTTAAATCATGTGTGATGATTAGGCTTAGGTTATTTCAAGACCAACTTTATTTTTCATTATTTAGAGAAAATCTGCGAATTTTCTTTTCTTTTCATTAGCTTCCGTCTTTAAGGCTAATTTTAAAATTACAATTCGGGCTTCATCGACGTTGAGTATATCATCAGACTCAAACAGTAAAGGAATTTAGTAAAAACAGTATATGTATCGAAAGTCCCGTATGTGTGAGTTTTAACATTTTCAGGAAAACCTTGGTGTTCGAATTTATTATCTGTTCAAAACTGTTGGTAACATAAAAGTATAATATGGTTTCTATGGTAATATCGTCTTCGGATATCTGCAGGTGGTGGCGCTAAGTGTTAAGTATAAGGTTTATAATGTGAAAAATCGGGTTTCGATATTCGCGGTGGGCAGGGCATAGACAGCCCATTGTGTGGCTTTGTGCTTGGCAAAAACAACAACAACACAAATTATTAAACCTGTCTTACAATAATAAAAAGGACCAAACATGGCCAGGTAGTTAGGGCGCTCGAGTCTTAATCTGAGGGTTAAGGGCTTGAGTCCCGTCACGCCAAACATGTTAGCCCTTTCAGCTTTGGGGTGCGTTATAATGTTACGTTCAATCCCACTATACGTTGGTGGAAGAGTAGCCCAAGAGTTGGCGGTGGGTGGTAATTACTAGCAACCCTCTCTCTAGTCTTACACTGTTAAATTAGGGACGGCTAGTGTAGTTAGCTCTCGTGTAGCTTTCCGCGAAGTTAAAAACAACAACAACAAACAAAGTGAAGGATATAAGGCAGGTTTTGCTATGAAAGTAACTTTTTGTCTACTTGTTTTATGAACACGCAAAGCGACAGGCATAGATGTGCATAAATAAAATTCTATGTATTAGTTGCAGCTGAGAGTTCGTAGCTTTAAGCAACCTTTTTTATGATCTCTTGTGCCAAGATCAACGGCCAATAAAGACAGAATACGACAGCGAGAGCAAATGGCCCACGCATGTGTTGTGTGACATGAATGCTTGTTGAAAGACTCACTACCGCCATCTTCTGAGCGTTAGCTACTCAACCACCTGCCGGGCACAGCTGTTGGAATTGGAGTTCTCTGTAACGTCGACCGTTCGTGCAAGGTCTTGTCGACGATTATGATGGAAATCCCAATTGGCGGCCCACCAGGGGGCTTTAACACTTTACTTATTATGCAGGTCGCTTTAATGATAAATTATAATTATGTATAGAACTTGTTACTTACCATTGAAGACAAGAACGGAATAGAAACATGTGTCTGTCTGGTATTTTGCTAAGAAAGAAAAATAAAATCTAAATCTAATAGCAGCGAGAAAACAGTAATTTAAAAATTAAGACTTACAAAAGCTATTTTGTTCGTATCGCCCTCAGCAGACTTTCGACGATAAAAATCGGGTTTTCATATCTACTGTGGGCAGAACGCAGATAGTCCAAGTGTGTAGCTTTGCGCTTAACAACAACAACCAACCAGTCAATGTGTTTGTATCATTTGATAAACCTACAACCAAATAATCAGCTTTTTTGTATATTTGATAAATTTATAACCGACCAATCAACTCGTTTGTATTATTTGATAAATTTACAATCGACTAATCAACTTATTTGTATTATTTGATAATTTACAACCAACCAATGGTGTGGGAATTAACACATTTATTGATAAGGAGAGAACAACGTTTCAACATTCCTAGCCGTTCTTAGATACATTTTTGTTTCAAATGGGTTTCTCGTCACTATGTATTAGGCATTTTCTTTATAGTTGTTTATATTAGAAACAAGAGATGCAGTGTTTTAAGTCTGTTTACGGGAAGACGTAGCCCATTTTTTCTAGGTTGAAGGTTTTGCTTTACCAGAGCAAACTGTAGAACAGTTTCATGACTAGTGAGATATTATCCACTAGATCAAAGTACAGTACAGTTTCATGACTGGAGAGATACTATCCATCAGACCAAAGTATAGCACAATTTAATGACTGGAGATATACTATCCACTAGACCAACGTATAGAACAGTTTTATGACTAGAGAGATACTATCTGTGCTCTGCCCACCACGGGTATCATTGTACATACCACTGTACCACTAAGGGGCGCTTCTCAGGGAATAACACTACGTTTTTATCGGACTCCACACGTTTCCTTACGGATGTTCACAGGCCGTAATACTGCCATCGATAAACCAGTTTAAATTTGGATTCATCTGTGAAGAATATCCTCCTCTATCTTTGTTCATTCTATTGTTTTAATTCTGATGTCCATTTTAGCGTTTCGGATAAGTTATTTATCTAATATACTGCTGTTTGAACAACATACTTGCGTTGAGGCCGAGTTACAGTAATCTGTAGGTTGCTGTATTGGAGAGGAAACATTCACACTTGCTCTTACAACTAGTTCATTGGCTGGATTACTGTGTGGGAGGTAAAGAGCGTATTAATTTGTGGTACTTTATATCACTTCTGAAGAATCTAGGTTTTGCTTTCTACCTCGACTGTTTTTATTACTAATTTCACATATTCTCCTTAGAGCTCTCATACAGCTGATATCGAAATTTGAATTATTATTTTACAGTAAAGTTCTTGATATCTGCAAATTTTTTACATGACATTTCTGTTTTATGAGCCACGAATGCAGTCACCACTCTACTGCTAGGAATAGTATGATCGCCTGTACTTTTATAGACATTATGATGGTGTGGGATTGTCTGATTGATTAGATGACAGTTAATTACATGTTAAACAACTAACACCTGTTGTATTCTGGTACAGTTCATTTTCCTATAATAAAGGATATGATATTTTCACTTTACACGCATTTTATCCACCACTTTCTGCTGAGTTATTTTAGTAAATTATCTCTTTCTGTCTGTCTGTATTTGTATATCAGGCAGGATAAGACACTACAATACTGTTTTCTGATTGGATAATGCTAGTAAGAATGCCTTCATACAATGACAATCAAAACAACGACGTGGTTTTGGTATTAAAGCTATGAGAGCGAATTTCTAAAATATTATCTAAACGTATGGAGCAATATATCATACATCATTGCAGAGAACTTGTCACCCCTTACAAAATTTAACGTCCTATATAAAATGAACTATTCAGTACTAAAACGTCCGATCTGTTAACGTTTCTTACCGTGATGTCACAAAGTGAGGTAAGCCTAATTTAAGCCAGAAAGTTTGAGCACTAAGAGGTATAATAAACATCCTTATCAGCGTTTTGGTCATGAGAGTGTCGTGGTGATTGGCGTTATGGGGCTTGTAAACGTTGATCTATTGATTAACACTATGAAGGCAACAAGAGTTGTCATGGTGACTGACGTATAGGATTTACAAGGTTGTCATAGTGACTGACGTTATGGGCCATATAAGTCAGCTTCGAAGTCGAATCTTCGTTACCGGTAGCAAGGCATTATATTGGATAGAAAAGACGAACCAGATAACAAACTAGTCTTAACGAACCGTAAAACCTGAATAAGTCTGCCAAAAATGTTGGGAAGCGGAGTGGTCCTAAGAACGAACAAACGTATATATAAAAAAAAGGAAAGCCGAAAAATTCAAATCAGTTTTGCCAAGAGGAACAGAAACATATGTGACGAAAATTACAGGAATAAAACATACAATAAACAAAGTTTGCGTTGAAAACATTAGAGTATTTATAAATGATATGAAAGTGAATATAATGCAAACTAGAAATAGTTTCGTTCCACTGAAGAACAGTTATTTAAATTCGGATAATTCTGTCTTTAATGCTTAATTATATGTCTGTTCGACATATAGCTAAAATTTTAGAAAAAAAATAATCGATAGGAATGTGCACACTTCGTTTATCTGAAGCAGATAGGCATGATAATGTTGGCTGGTTACAAGTGAAATTACTGCATGTTTGACAGTTACATTAAAGTAAGGTTTAGTTTTACTGATTAAAATAGCCTTGTATAGTAAAATGGTATTTAGTTTTACCCTCGTAGCTAGATTGATAGCTCCAATATTATAACCATTCACCTCTTAACGTTAATATTCACTTTTGCTTTAAGAAATATTACTTTCTGAAATACGATCACTTAGTGACTAGTTTTGTTTTTATATTGCTATTTACTACATTTCTAGTTATGAATACAATCAACAAACTTGCGATTTAAAAAAATATTTCATTTTTCACCTATACACAAATTATTTTAGTACTTTGACCAAATAGATGGCGCTGCTACATGACCAATCTTTGAACGTGCAATTATTAAGTGATTTCAAGTTTCAAGCCGTTTCTAGAGCTTTCAGCTGACGATGCACACTTTATTATTAATGAGTGCTTGTTAATCTTGATAGATGGCGCTAGTAGATAGGCACCTGAACTGGTATTTCTAAAGTTTTAACTCGTATCATTTTACCAAAGAAAATACCCCCTCTTCAGAGTAACATTCTTAAGTCCTTTACTTAGTCAACAAAGACCTCTTTACTGTCACATTTTTATTAGTTTATGTATATTTCACCCATGTGGTATTTGAATATTGTATTTTAATAAAGCGATAAAAACCCTATAATCCAAAAGCTTTTGAAAGGTGGACCAGTCTTTTTCAGATTACCCGTCAATAACAAAGGTTCACCTTTCGACTGCACTCAGGTCATAGGGTTTTTATTCTTCTATGTTAAGGCTTCTTGGACCGACCTGTTTTTCTGACATAATGAATATTTTAACGAAGGATATGATGACTATTGACTCTTTATTCTGACTTTTTATTATCGTATTTCTATTACTCTCCGACAAAGGGATAGTTTGGAAGCAGAATATGACCAACAACAGAATGTCTTGATTGTTACTGATGTGATACATACAACTATATGTTTACCAGAAAGTTTTGAAAATCATTTTAAGATTTTCTTGTTATAACCTGTGTTTTACTGTTAATACAATTTGATAAATAGTTGAGATCGTCCAATACCACCAATCATGTATTTGTTCATGTTTATTGTTATATAGGTAGAGTTAGTTATATAAACAAAATGGTTGTTAAGGCAATATAAAACAGTGTAAATGAAAAAAAAGTTTTATTTACTGAAATGTGTTTAAATATCACTTGTATAAAAATATAAAAATTTTTAGTATGATTAAACGCCACTACTGGGCATAAGTCATGATATATGATCTTGTTTTCTTACGTAATTACAGTATAAAAACTCTCTCTCACAGAGTGTGTATACGTTTTTGCTCGTACCTCTCACGTGAGTGAGTGTACAAAGGCACTTTTATTCATACTTTTAACACTAATTCTGCTACCCACATATATCAGAACTAAACATTAACCCTGTTTTAAATATAAATCATTTAATATACCATTCTTAGTACGGGTATGTAAAGTCATAAAATAGAAGTTCGTATCTAGTTAAAATATTAAATGTAACAAGACAAACATAAAGGTTTGACTGTACTGTAGTGTCTTATTTTAACGTATCGACCAGTGAGTGAGTCTCCCAATATAGTAAGAACACACAGTAAATCACTAATTTGTATATTGTTGTTATTATTGTCTGGATGTTAGAAATGGTCGTCTGTTTAACTCTCTTTACGGGCCTGTTTATACCAAATCTAAAGGGCCGAGCGTTTAGAACTGATGGTTCATGTCCCGTTGCCGTCCATTGTTAAAAGCTGATTGTCCATGGTTCACGTCCTATTATTTCCCAGTATTTAGAGCTGAAAATCTATAGTTAACGCTCTTATTACGGCCCAAAAAATAAAATAAAAATTGCACTCCACATTTCACAGTTTTAAGAGTGACAGTCAGTTTCAAATATACATATTACAAGAACAGCCCAAGAGTTGGCGGGGTATGGTGTTGGAAAACTGCCTACTTTATAGTCCATCTGTTCTAAATTAGTGAAGATTTGCTTGTTAAGCACAAATCTGCACAATGGGTTATATGTGCTGTGCCCACGACACGTATCAAAACCCAGATTTTAGCATTATAAGCTTTCAGACTTTTCGCTGAGCCACTGGGTTAGGGTTGTCGGCGTTACTAAGGGCAGTAACTCAAATATTTCTCGTGTAACTTCGCGCAAAACGCAATAAATAAATAAAGTCTTAAAATATCAAGACTCGAAATGTTTAATTTATGAATTCATAGAATCCAAGTCTGTCGAAATAATATTTGTTCATGAAGAGTATATGAAGTAATTATCTTGTCGGTGTACATCAAAGAGAATACACATAACAACAGTTTAGAATAAACAGGATTTTTAAACGAGCATGGCAATTACGGTGTTGTGAATCCGTCAGGATAAATCACAACGTATCGGCCAGCTACCGCGTGGCATTTAGCACCCCGCTGTGATGACGTGATTATGTTAAGCCTATCACGCAAGAGCTGGTCTGTGGTTTCTTTCTGGATCTAGGAAGCTATATGTGAAAGTTTTCTTCGTGTCAGAAGTTAATCTTCCATTTACTCCGAAAAAGCAATTAATATATTTTCTAACGACAGATGGCGATACAGTAGATAAAAATGCCCTTCCTTAGACATGCCTTGTAAAGTATAAATATTTTAACAATCTTTGTTTAAAGCTGACTTGGTCACGCCTTCCTCGGCGTGTCAACTTGTCATGTGACACGTGTCGCAACCAGTAAATCTATTACTAATTATAGACATTCTTTATGCTGGTTTCTATTTCATTGTATTGATAGAATAGCAGATCTGTGAGACAAAACCTGTCAGGATCGCAGTGGCATTATTCATAGTGGACACTAATGTTAACTTGTTTAAAACTGATTAGGTACTTATCAACGTGTTGAAAGTAATCCCTGATACATGTTGGCGGCTTCCTTATACCCTATCGCTTTAATATTATGAACGAGTAACATACATGGCCTGCATGGCTAGGGGGTTAAGGTACTTCATTCGTAATCTGAGGGTCGCGGGTTCCAACCTCCGCACGCCAAAATTGCCTGCCCTTTCAAGCGTGGGGGCTCTATAATATGACGGTAAATCCCATACTTTTTGGGTAAAAGAGTAGCCCAAGAGTTGGTGGTTGGTGGTAATGACGAGCTGTCTTTCCTCTCGTCTTACGCTGCTAAATTAGGGACGGCTAGCGCAGATAGCCCTCGTGTAGCTTTGCACGAAATTGAAAAACAAATGAAATAACGTAGATAATTCAATTATAGTTTAGCGCGAAATACACGAAACAATGATTTTAACACAGATAAAAACACGAGACTGGACATAACAACTTACATATTTCTTTTATAAACGATTTCTTCAAAATATTTGCCCTTCTGTCTTCAGTTCATATTGTTTTGTTTTATCAGTTTTTTGTGCGTATACTAAGTGTAACACACTTCACATTGGCTGCGTGTGTGTGTATGCAACATCTAACAGATGTCATACAATCCATGCTTCCTACATGTGTATGTAACCCCTAACTGGTGTAATATAATTTATGCTTGCTACACGTATCTGTAACACCTAACAAGTGAAACACAATCCATGTTTTTGATGCTGTTCTATTAAAAACAAATGTGTTACATATGTGTTTCATGGTGTTTTTTTAAAATTGAATTTGCAATTAACTTGGATGGTGTTTTTGCAAAACTGAATTTACAAATGTCTTTGATGGTGTTTATTAAAAACTTATTTACAAATATCTCTCATGGTGTTTTATCAAAATAGAATTTACAAATATCTTTGATGGTGTTCTATCAAAATAGAACTTACAAATGTGTTTCATGGTGTTTTATTAAAAAGAGAATTCACAAATGTCTTTCACGGTGTTTTCTTAAAATTGAATCTACAAACATCTTTGATGGTAATTTATAAAAACAGAATTTACAAATGTGTTTCATGTTGTTTTATTAAAACACAATTTACAAATATCTTTCATGGTTTTTATTATAACTGAATTTAGAAATATCACTGATGGTGTTTTATTAACACGAAATTTACAGATATTTTTTATGGTGTTTTATTAAAACGTAACCTAAAAATGTGTACCATGGAGATTTATTAAATCTGAACCAAAATGTCTTTGATGGTGTTTTATTAAAAATTATTTTAATAATGTCTTTCAAGGTGTTTTATTAAAAACAGAATTTACAAATATCTTTGATGGTGTTTTATCGAAACAGAATTTAAAAATGTGAATCATGGTATTTTATTAAAACTTAATTTAAGAACGTGTTTTATTTTTTCATTAAAACTGAATTTACAGATGTCTTTGATAGCGTTTTATTGAAATTTATCTTAAAATATATTTCACAATGTTTTGTTAAAAAACAGAAGTTACAAATATCTTTCTTGGTGTTTTATTAAAACGGTATTTACAAATATTTTTGATGGTGTTTTATAAATAACAGAATTTTAAATGTCTTTCATGGTGTTTTATCAAAACAGAATTATGAAATATATTTGATGGTGTTTTATTATAAACAGAATTTACAAATATTTTTACGGCGTTTTATTAAAAACAGAGTTTGCAAATATCATTGTGTTTTATTGAAAACAGAATTTACAAATATCTTTGATGCTCTTTTATTAAAAAGAGAATTTACTTATGTGTTTCATCAAAACAAAATTTACAACTATCTTACACGGGTCTCTATTATAACTGTGTATGTGTCTTTTTCTTATAACAAAGCCACATTGGGTTATTTACAAAATCCACTGAGAGAATCGAACCTCCGATTTTAGCATTGTCAATCCGAAAACTTACTGCTGTACCACCGGTGAACCGGTGTAATAGAATTTACAAATATATTTGAATGGTGTTTTATTAAAACTGAATTTTCAGTTGTCTTTCATGGTGTTTATTAAAATTGAATTTACAAATGTGTTTCATGCTGTTTTGTTAAAAACAAAATTTACAAATGTCATTGCTCGTGTTTTATCAAAACAGAATTTACAAATATCTTTTATGGTGTTCAATTAGAAACAGAATTTACCAATGTTTTTCATGGTGTTTTCTTAAAATGGAATTTACAAATATCTTTGATGGTGTTTTATTAAAAACAGAATTAACAAATATCTTTCACTGTGTTTTATCAAAACAAAATTTACAAATATCTTTTATGGGTTTTTGTTATAACTGAACTTACAAATGTTGTTTATGGTGTTTTATTAAAAGATAATTTACATATGTAGTTGATGGTGTTTTATCAATAATTAATTTTTAAAATGTCTTTCATGGTGTTTAATTAAAACAATTTACAACTATGCTTCATGGTGTTTTGTTAAAATTTTATTTACAAATGTCTACCAAAGTGTTTTATGAAAACTGAATTTACAAATATTTTTGGTGGTGTTTTATTAAAATAAAATTTACAAATATCTTTGATGCTGTTTTATGAAAACTTAATTTTAAAATGTCTTTCATGGTGTCTTATTAAAATTGAATTTACAAAAGATCTTTGATGGTGTTTTATTAAAAACAGAATTTTCAAATTCTTTCTTGGTGTTTTATCAAAACCGAATTTTCAAATTGCTTTGAATTGTGTTTTTTTAAAGGTGAATTTACAAATTTCTTTTATGGTGTTTTATCAGAACAGAATTTACAAATATCTTTATGGTGTTTTATGAAAACAATATTTATAAGCGTCTTTTATGATATTTTATGTAAACTGAATTTAGAAATATTTTTGATGGTGTTTTATTAAAAACATAATTCACAAATGTTTTTTCATGGTGTTTTATTAAAATTGAACTTAGAAATATTTTTGATAGTGTTTTATTAAAAACAGAGTTTTAAAATGTTTTTATTGGTATTTTATGAAAGCTAAATTTAGAAATATTTTAATGGTGTTTTACTAAGAATAGAATTCACAAGTATCTTTGATGATGTTTTATATTAAAACTCAATTTATTAATATCTTTCATGGTGTTTTATTAAAACTGAATTGTCAAATATTTTGGTGCAGTTTTATTAACAATAGATTTTTCAAATATCTTTGGTTGTGTTTTATTAAAACTGAAATTACAAATATTTTTTATTATCTTTTATTAAAACACAATTTACAAATGTCTTTCATGGCGTTCTATTGAAACAGAGTTTAAAAATGTTTTTCATGGTGTTTTATTAAAAACAAAATTTAGAAATGTCTCTCATGATGTTTTATTGAAACGAAATTGATAACTATCTTTGATGGTGTTTTATTAAAGGTGATTTTACAAATGTTTTTCGTTGTGTTTTATTAAAAACAGAATTTACAAATATGTTTGATGCTTGTTTTATCAAAACCAAATTTACAAATGTGTTTCATGGTGTTTTGTTAAAGACAAAATTTACAAATGTCCTGTATTGTGTTTTATCAAATAAGAATTTACAATATCTTTTATGGCTTTTTATTGTAACTAAATTTACAAATATCTCTGTTGGATTTTTATTAGCACTGACTTTACAAATGTGTTTCATGGTGTTTTTTAAAACTGAATTTAGAAATGTGTTTTATGCTGTTTTTTAAAAAACAGAATTTACAAATAACTTGTATTATACGTAGTTTGTGAAAACAAACTTTACAAACATCTTTCATGGGTTTTTATTATAACTGAACTAACAAACATCTTTGATTGTGTTTTAATAAAACTGAATTTAGAAATGTCATTCATGGTGCGTTATTAAAACTGAATTTACTAATATTTTTGATATTTTTTACTGAAACAGAATTTACAAATGTCTTTGATGGTGTTTTATTAAAAATGTATTTACAAATATATTTGATGGTGCTTTGTTAAAAACATCATTTACAAATATCTTTGATGGTGTTTTATTAAAACTGTATTTACCAATATTTTTGATGATTTTTATTGAAAATGAATTTTCAAAAGCCTTTTATGGTGTGTTTTCTAAGAAGAATTTAGAAATATCTTTGATGGTATTTTTATAACAAAATTTACAAATGTCTTTGATTGTGTTTTATTAAAATTGAATTTACCAATGTCTGTAATTGTGTTTTATTAAAACTGAATTTTCAAATGTTTTTGATGCAGTTTTACAAAAACAGTATTTATAAATGTGTTTCATGGTGTATTATTAAAACTCAATTTTAAAATATGTTTCAAGTACTTTATTAAAAAGAAAATTTACAAATGTTTTTGATGGTGTTTTATTAAAACTGAATTTACAAATGTTTTTGATGCGGTTTTATAAAAACAGTATTTATAAATGTGTTTAATGGTGTATTACTAAAATGTAATTTTAAAATATGTTTCAACGTGTTTTATTAAAAAGAAAATTTACAAATGTTTTTTATAGTGTTTTGCCCCCCGCTAGTCCAGAGGTATGTCTCCGGATGTACAACGCTAAAATCAGGGGTTCGATTCCCCTCGGTGGGCTGAGAAATTGTCCTCCAGGTTGGAGGTTGTGCAGTAGGCTAACAACCTACTCACTTAAAAAAACCAGCCTGTTACAGAAACCGCAGTGTTTACGGCCCTATGTTCCTTAAGAAATTTAGTGGCATTATTATTATTATTTGATGGTGTTTTATTAAAACTGAATTTTCAAATATCTTTAATGGTGTCTTATTGAAACAGAATTAACAATTATATGTGTAAAAACGGCTGGTTTGGGTTTAGAAAATTATTATGTAGAGGAGCGAATAACGTTTCGACCTTCTTCGGTCATCGTCAGTTCACCAAGAAAGAAAGAGGTTAACTTACCGATAGCTGACCACATGTTTGAAGGGGTTGTGTAATTGAGCGTAGGTGTGTAGAGGGCGTGCTTAGATGTTTAATTATATTTATTAATATAGGTATGAAGGTGTTCCTTTGTATTGGTTTATTTTGGGCTTGAGTTTTTGTATAAGTAAGGCTTCTTTAATTTTGCATTTGTTTATGTTTGTTTCTTTATTTACTATTTGAGTGTTTTCTCTAGTTATGTTGTGTTGATTTGATTTGCAGTGTTCGAAAACGTGTGAAGGTGACTTTTTGTGTTCTTTGAATCTGGTTTCCATTTTTTTACTTGTTTCTCCAATATAGAAGCCGTGGCAGTTATCTCATTGCATTTTATATATAATGTTGGTGTAGTGTTTGTCAGTGTAGTTTTTACATAGTATAGACCTTAGGTTTGTGCCTGATTTTTGAATAAATTTGGTATTAACTGGAATGTCATATTTTGTTGCGAGTTTTTGCCAAATGTTGGTTATTTTTCTGCTGATGTCGGGAATATATGGTATGTAGCAGTTTTTGGTTTGTTGATTTTTTGATTCGTGAGATATATTTACTTTTGTTAGTTGATTTTGCTTTTTGTCCAGGTGTGTGCGTATAATGTTTTCTACGGTTTGTGGAGGAAACTTATTGATGTTGATGAAGTATTGTTTCATAATGTTTAATTAGTTGTTAATTTTATCTGGTGAACATAGTTTTATGGCTGTGTTTATTTGGTTTCTTAGTATGTTGAGTTTTTGTTTTGTTTCATTTGCTGAGTTCCAAGGAATGTATAGTCCAGTATGGGTGATTTTTTTGGAGGATTTCTGTTTTAAATTGTGTATCGGTTCTTGTAATTTTGAGGTTAAGAAATGATATTTGATTGCTTTCTTCCTGTTCACATGTGAAGTTAATGTTGGGATGTATAGAGTTAATGTGATTGAAAAAATTAAGCATGTGTTCTGTAGATGTGAATCCCGCCGTCTACATATCTGTACCAGTATAGTGGTGGATGTAATGCTGTGTTAATTGCTTGTGTTTCAACTTGTGTCATAAAAATATTGGCTAGAACTGGTGATACTGGGTTGCCCATGTTTAGGCCATTTGTTTGTATATAGTTGTGGTTGTTGAACATGAAGTTTGTCTTCATCGTGGTGAATTCTATGAGGGTTGCTAATTGGTTGCTAGGAATGTCTATTGGTGGGTTAGGGTCTCGGACATAGAGTTCTAAGGCTATCTTGCAGGCTTCAGCGGTTAGGACTTCTATAAAGATGGATATAACATAGAAACTGGCCATTAAGGCTTTATGATTAAGTTGATTAAGATTAGACTTGAAGTTAAAAGAGTCTTTGATGAATAAGCTGACTGATGTTACATATTTGGAGAATGCCCATGCTATGTATTTACCAAGATTGTAATTAAACGATTCATATATGTGCATTATTGGTCGTAATGGACAATCTGGTTTATGAGGTTTGGGGATACCGTATATTTGTGGTGTGCGTCAGTTGGTCTTGCGTAGGTAGGAATAAAGCGTTTTTGAAATTGTGTTGGCTTTTTTCATTTTAGTAGTACTTCGTCTCGTGTTGTTTCGTGTGTCTTTGTCGGATTTGTGTGTATTGGTTTAAATTTGTTCGTGTCTGATAGGATGTTCTTCATTTATTGGATGTGTTCATTCGTGTTCATTATGTCTGTAGCTTTTCCTTTATATGCTTTTAAAATTTCTATGTTTTTGTCTTGTTTTAGGTTTTTAATGGTATTAATGTCTCTTTTTGTAAGATTGTTTTTAGCTTTTTGTTTTGTGAAATTATGTTGATGGTTTTGTGAGAGAATTCTTTGAAAAAATCGTTTAAGATGTTGTTTTTAGGTGTTTCTGGAAGATATATATTTTTAATTTTTTCTGGGTAGTTTGGCTGTTGGATGTCAATAAAATTGTCGAAGTTGTCTTCTTTCTGTTGGTTGTTTTCTTGTTTTTGTTTTCTGCGGAAAGTATCACAAGTCTCCTGGCTAGGTCTTCTAAACATGTTTTGATTTCTAAGGTTGGAATGTACCTAGGTGCTATCGCGAAGTTGAGTCCTTTGTTAAGTAGATTTTTCTTGTCTGTGTTCAATTGTCGGTCGTATCTCTTAATTACGAGGTTATTCAACGGTTTGTGGTGTTGGTGTCTTTTCTGTTGTTTGCATTTCAGTTTTTCTAGTTTTTTTGTGGCAGATCTTTTTGTCCCTGTCATCCCTAGTGTTGATTTGGTTTATGTTTCGTTGTATAAGTCCGTAAATCTCTGGTTTGATGCAACATGTCAGTTGATGGTCTAGGTTCATTTTTTGGTTTTTGTAAGTCATGTAGTTCTTTGTATTTCGTGTTAAACATGACTTTAACTAGTTTTTATCTGTAAATTTTGGATAATGTTTGTGCATTTATTAACATTTTTTGATAGTTTTACCTTTACAAAGTTAGGGGTTAGTTGTTCCTTTCTACATTGTTGAATGAAATAGATGTCATTTATTCTATTGAGTTAACAATTATCTTTCATGATGTTTTACGAAAATTGAATTCACAAATGTCTTTGATGTTGTTTTATCAAAATAGAATTTATAAATGTTTTTCATGGTGTTTTATCGAAACAGAATTATAAATGTCTTTGCTCTTGTTTTATTAGACAATTACAAGTGAATTTACAATTATTCTTATGGTGTTTTATTAAAACTTAACTTACAAATATTTTTATGGTGTTTTATTTAAAACATAATTTACAAATATCTTTGATGGTGTTTTATTAAAAACATAATTTACAAATATCTTTGATGGTGTTTTATTAAAAACATAATTTACAAATGTCTTTGTTGATGTTTTATTATAAGTGAGTTTACAAATGTCTTTCATGGTTTTTTATTAAAAACTGAATTTACAAATGTCTTTGATGGTGTTTTAGTATAAGTGAGTTGTCAAGTGTTTTATTAAAACTGCATTGACCAATGTTTTTCATGGTGTTTTATTAAAAACAGAATTTACAAATGTCTTTCATGTTGTTCTATTAAAAGCAGAATCTACAAATGTCTTTCATTGTACTTTATTAAAAATATAATTTACAAATGTCTCTGATGGTATTTTATTTTTTACGTGAATTTAGAAACGTCCTTGATGGTGTTTTATTAAAACTGTATATAGAAATGTCTTTTATTCTGTTTTATTAATTCTGTTAAATGTGTTGATTGTGTTTTGGTCATGTTATTGCCCTCTATAATGGTTTGGTAAGTACATATTAGTTTTTGTATATGTATATACTAAACTACATTTCCTCCACGAATGTTTCTGGGTTAATAACCTTTTATATTCAACAACAATAATATTATAACAGACGTATTTCTATATTTTACGCAAGATGCATTGGTGTTAATAAAAACAAAACAACTACGTACCTTATCTAGAAGACGGTGTTATTGGCACTATCGCTTTTATCTACCTAGTTCAGTGTTTAGTTATTACTTCCTGTGTTAAGTAGTCACTCCATCTACAACACTAATGTGTGGGACCAGTTTAGATAATGTTGTTAATGTTGTTGAAAGTTTATGACTAATTTATTAAACGACAGTAACCACAAAAATATCAAATTATTCACTATCTTTGTTCTTTTCACGTCACGATAACATGGAAACGGTTTGAAAACAAAACAACACCTAGATACTAGAAAAGAAAACTGAAACCTACTGCTTTTGTTGTAATTGAGGATACCACACACGTTATGTCGTTAGACTGTTAATCGAATCTTAAGACTAATTAATAGCTGGGCTATGATATGAAGACATAGCTAGAGAAGATACACCACACGTGTTGAGTGAAGCCACCTATCATCAGGTGTTGGCTTTGAGCCTGCACATGATCATGTGTTGGGTCTGTGTCCTAAAATTTATCATCATGTTCTATTAAGTTTTTGTTATTGTTGTTAATATATTTAAGCATGTCATATGTTTCGGTTCATGACATAATCTTTATTTCAACTACCCCACCCTTTCTATTTAGCAAAGCTGTAACGAAGATTATAGTGACAATAAATAGGTTTATAATTTAGCTGATCATCCAATCAATGAGTTTTCGTCCAAGCTCGTTCTTTGTTCGAGACAGACCGAAACGGAAACCATCATTTCATGACTTTGGGAGTTACTGACGAGTTGACCTTGTATTCGCAGTAAATATATACAGTTACAGATTGTTATCGGATTGAGTTTGTTCTACATTTCGGGTCATAAGTTTCCTTCCTTCGATCCACTGATTGGGGTTCTATGAATTTAACATGATCGCACGCTACGATGTTTTGACTGTCGACATTTGAGCAGAAAGACGTGGGTGTTAGTGGAGATAACATCGTGACCCGAGACGTCCCGGGTATATCTTTCTTAAGGAAGAACACCTTTATTATTCAAGGCAAATATCCGTTGGGTAGTAATAAAACATTAGGTCTGTTACCGTGAAAGATTGGAACGTTATAACCGATCTTATATTGATATAGCGTAGCTTTCTTCATTCAACATTGGTTTTTTCTTTTAACTATTCTACGAAAAATTTGTAAAGAACGTTATCTCTACCATTAATAATAGAACTGTACTATTTTAATTATAAGCTAAAAATTCGAGATTCGACCCCTGCTGCCCCGGCATAGGCGGGGTGATTGGGACGTGCGACTAGCAATCTGAAGGTGGCTAGTTTAAATTTCCGTCACATTTAAGATGCTAGTCCCATGAGGGTGTTATAATATATGAGTCAATCCCACTATTCGTTGGTAAAAGTGTAGCCCAAGAGTTGGCGGTGGGTAGTGATGACTAGCTGGCTTCCTTCTAGTCTTACATTGCTAAGTTAGAGACGAATAGTACAGATTGTCCTCGCGTATCTTTGCGAGAAATTCTAAACAAACAAAAAAGCAACAAATAAATCTATTCCCGCGAGTTTTTAACCTAAAGGAAAAATATTGTCTTCATGTTTAGTAAGGAACCTAGTCAGCTGAATAAAAGACGTAAATGTTGAGTAATGATCACCGTATACTATGGGTTGGAATGTTATTATCATTCAAATCAGAACTTGCTTGCTGTGAAAGTGTTTTTTGTTATATGTTCCTATTAATCCGATATTAAGCTGTGAAAGGCTACAGTTATTTAATGTCGGAAGAAACGACTTATGAACGACATCAATAAGAATGGTATTATCATAATTTATGCAATTCGTTTTTTAATTTTCCTTTTATTGTTGTTTTGGATTATTGGAGGATGAGAGATAAATCACAGATTTGCTATAAATAAATCGTATCGGTGATTTATTAAAGATATGAAAGTAGTTGAGATATGATAAATTTTAATGTATAAAATTATAGAAATTCAGTTTAATTCAATAATATATTTATTCCTATGTTATTTATAATGAATCTTAAGCCTACTTAAGGAACTCTTTTTTTTTTTTTTTTATACATCGTCAGGGTTAGTTTTTACGACAAAGCAATCAGCATAGAAGTTATAGAAAAATTATAGGCCTAAATTTAAAACAAATGACCAATGAACTGTCTCATTAAAACATCTTTAAAAGTAGTTCATTAAGTTTGGTGTATTTTGCAACTGTGAAAGATAAACACTTTTGCAAATTATTACAGTGCATAAGTTCAGTAAGAACCAGGTGTATCAAGAGCTCTTTCCCATTGTTCCTGATGATGGAACTAATGAATCTTCTGCAATGAATTATCATCTCTAGATTATTCATATTCAAGACATCACTTCTTAAAAGTGTCTTCATCAATAGAAATGTGTATGTATTCATCTGCTTATGTTGCACTTCTGGAGCAGTGTAATGATCCTCAGAAAGAATTGTAACATCTTGTGTCATCTCTTCGTTATTTGTCTGAACTTTGTTAGCCTTTCCCTAAAATACCATTAATTAGTTAAACCTTCATCACACTGACAACCATTCACGTGTATGGTTTCTAAATGTGTTGCATTATCATTTTTGACTGTTTATTGGTCCTTCTGGAACTAATCCAGTTTTGGACAAATTTATTTTATATAGCACTTTAGTCACAACATATTGTTGTAACATGGTCTGTTGTTGGGTAGATTCCTATATTGTTGTAACATGGTCTGTTGTTGGATAGATTCCTATATTGCTATAACATGGTTGATTGTTTTCAGATTCCTACATTGTTGTAATATGTTCTATCGTCAAGCAGGTTCTTTTGGATTGATCAAACACTCATGATAATGAATACATTTATTTCTTAAATAACAAGACAACAGGCCACGTTCATTGTTAGGTGTCACTACAAAAACAATGGCCCGGTATGGCCAGGTGGTTAAGACACTCGACTTCTAATTTGAGGGTCACAGTTCGAATTCCCATCACACCAAACATGTTCGCCCTTTCAGCCGTGGGGGCGTTATAATGTTAGGTCAATTCCACTATTTGTTGGTAAAAGAGTAGCCCAAGAGTTGGCGGTGGGTGGTAAAAACTAGCTGCCTTCCTTCTAGTCTTACACTGCTAAATTAGGGACGACTAGCGCAGATAGCCCTCGTGTAGCTTTGCGCGAAATTTAAAAACAAACCAATCAAATATTTCAACAGGAATTCTGAAATGAACAGTGTACCTAATTCATGAAACTAAATCACTTTCTTATAGAATTTCTTCGCTAACCATCACATTAAAACACACTGTTTGGCTAAGTAACTAACCTGATTACTGACGAACTGATTCGTTACTTTTCACCATTTAACTCTCTAAAACTCTTTTATTAATCCATTTTTGCCTACTTTTTAAGATAACATTATTCACATTGTAGCTAACGTTCTTTCATTAATTCGTTTAGAATAATATATACTATATTAATATTTTGTCACGATTTGTCCGATGAAGAAATGAATGGATCATTTATTAATCAGAGTTCCACCAGGTGGCAGAAGTGTACTCACGATCTCACTATGAATATAACATGCCGCCCTTGAATTTCAAGTTATCTGTTAAAGAACGAAAATGTCTTCATCATATAGCGAGTTTTATTGAAAACTGTATGTTCTGAATTTATTACTAATGTTGAAACCGTAATAAAAACTATAAGCAACTTCAACTACTTTGGTATCTACCACTGTAAACTAATAATTTAATAATACAGTTGACGGTGTTTTTAAATTATGTTGGTATTTTTAGTTTTTTTCCGTTATTATTAGTTCTCGGGTGGGACTGTGGTAAGTCTTCGGATTTACAACACTAAAATTAGGTGTTCGATTCTTCTCAGTAGACACAGCAGATTGCTCTTTGTGGCTTTGATATAAGGAAAAAACTCGTTATTTTAGCACTCAGGTGGCGCTGTGGTAAGTCTGAGGGCTTATAACTGTAGAAGTTGGGCTCGATGACAGGAAAACAATAAATAATTATTTTTTTGTAAAACAGAAGTTATCAAAACACTTTTTATTGGTAACCGCTTATCAAGCGCTTTGAAAAGGTTTTATAAAACTAGCTTTCAGAAATTCTATTTAGAATTAAAGACAACAATATGAAACTTAGACATTATAAGGAGAGTTTATCACAATATGAAAATAATATCTTATAAGATGGGATAAAAACAATATAAAAATGATATATTATAAGGTAGAATAAAAACAATATGAAACTAATATATTATAAGGTAGGATAAAAACAATATGAAACTAATACATTATAAAGTGAGATAAACACAATATGAAATTAACATATTATAAGCTGGTATAAAAACAATATTAAACTCAGACATTATAAGGTAGGATTAAAACAATATGAAAGTAATATATTATAAGGTTGGATAAAACAATATGAAACTAATACATTATAAAATGAGATAAACACAATATGAAAATAATATCTTATAAAATGTGATAAAAACAATACGAAACTAATATATTATAAGGTAGGATAAAAACAATATGAAACTAATAAATTATAAGGTGAGATAAACACAATATGGAACTAACATAATATAAGGTGGTATAAAAACAAAATTAAACTCAGACATTATAAGGTAGGATTAAAACAATATGAAACTAATACATTATAAAGTGAGGTAAACACAATATGAAATTAACATATTATAAGGTGGTATAAAAACAATATTAAACTCAGACATTATAAGGTAGGATTAAAACAATATGAAAGTAATATATTATAAGGTGAGATGAAAACAATATTAAAACTCAGACTTTATAAGATGAGATAAAAACAATATGAAACTAATACATTATAAGGTGAGATAAACACAGTATGAAACTAACATAATATAAGATGGTATAAAAACAAAATTAAACTCAGACATTATAAGGTAGGATTAAAACAATATGAAACTAATACATTATAAGATGAGATAAAAACAGTATGAAACTAATATCTTATATATGTTTGATAGCACGACGTTTTTATTGTTGTTTAATATTCAGTGGTTTGATAAAACACAATATTTGTTTTATTCACTATTCAAACCAAAAATGTGAATACTTTGTACAATCATATCAAGATAATTAGCTGGTTTAACTGTTATTAACGCCTCATCCAAATGACATGTGTATGTAAAACATAAGTTAGTTTAGTGCACTGGTTAATGATGTTATCTGTGAAAAGAAAAGACTTTTACCGTTTCAGAGAGCGAACTTCATTATCTTCTGTTATGACACCACACTCCCGCTAGAGATAACTATTGTACCTGAAGACCATTAATACAGTGTCTTCTGTAGATCAAAGTTTCATGATCTCTATATTTATCAAAATTAACACCACCACGTATACATTAATACCAGACTGCAAGATAAAGAGAGAAGATTTATCACCAATTTCGTCTGTTGTCATTAATAATTGCTTGTGATTGGTGATATCCGTGTACGTACTGATCAGAAAGCTAACCTCTTCTCTCGTTTTATTAGGCGGTTCAGAATAAAGCTTCGACTACTGATGTAGCTTCAGTAGGGAAAATCCTAACAAAATGGGTTCTGAGGACAAACAAACATGCGTTTAATCAGTCTGATTTCAATTGTTTGTTGTTTTTTTACTTTGTTCGGGTTCGTCTGTTTTTTTTTACCTCTTAAAGATTAGTAAAAAATTTACATAAAGCTACACAAGGGTTAGCTTTGCACATTCTTTTATAATTTTGAGCTGATAGATCAGAGAGAAAGCAGCTAACGACTCTTGGGATTGCTTGTCTGACTGAATAGTATACTTTGGTTGTCACACTTACACACACACAGATAACTAGTTCAGCAATAAATCTTTAAGTTTATAACGCTAAACATCGGGTTTCGATATTCTGAGTGGGCACTGCACCACAAATAGTTCGTTGTGTAGTTTTGGGCTTAAAAACAAATAATTAAACAAACACTCAACGTTTCAAGTTGCGCTTCGTACTTTTTTTTTTTTTTTTGCATTATATTGGCAACTAGATGTAAACCAATCTTGAGATCTTTACTTGGGTAAGCTGACTACTAGGCCACATCCTACCTCAGAATAAGTGTGGTAAAATTACAGTAAATATCATAACGTAAACACTTTTAACACTACAGTCACTACACAAACATTTCAATATAAAAATTTAAATGCTAGTAACTCTCTAATCCCACTATTCGTTGGTAAAGAGTAGCCCAAGAGTTGGCGGTGGGTGGTGATGACTAGCTGCCTTCCCTCTAGTCTTACACTGCTAAATTAGGGACGGCTAGCACAGATAGCCCTCGAGTAGCTTTGTGCGAAATTCCCAAACAAACAAACAAACAAACTCTGGGACTGAGAGTTATAGAACCTGAGAACGAAGTTAACATTGATAACGTGTTAGGGTTACCGTTTAATATATAGGGCATGAAAAAAATAACAGCTTGTAACCACTTGCGTCGTTACATAGAAGAAGGTTTGACCTTTTGGTGAACTTTCTGAGCTTACGTAGGAGAAAGTTTAACATTTTGGTGAATTTTCTGAGCTTACAAAGGAGAAGATTTGATTTTTTCGTGAACTTTCTGAGCTTACGTAGGAGAAAGTTTGACTCAAGAACTATCTGCACCAACCGTTACTCAGTTCTAAGTTATAGACCGGAGATAACTAGTCAACACCACACACCGCCAACTCTTGGGCTACTTTTTATAGATGAATAGTGAGATTGATTGTTAGATAATAACACGCCCATGGCCGAAAGAGCGAGTATATTTGGTGATGGGTTTGGATCCCGCCGAGTCGAATGCTTTGATCAGCAGACTCTATTCGACGGATACTGGTGACACGTCGAACGTAACCAAGCATTGACGTCTGACCATCTTATGTCCAAAAGTCTACATTTGGTATATTACTAATCTGTTTCATGCTCCTCGATACACAGATTGTTAACTTTAATTGGCCAATCAGAGAACTCTTAGTCATCTACATCACAGATTTTTCTTTCAGTTGTACCTCTGGTGATGTAGGAAGAGATACTTTTAACAAGTTTATTTGATCATTAGACTGTCAACTTTTTTTAATTTTCGTGCACGAGTTCTTCACCGAATATCTTGGTGTGTTTTAACATACGAAATAAAACCTTCATATCAAAATTATGCTTATAATCTTTCGTAACAAAATAAGAAAGAATTATAAGAACTAGGTCACCCCGATCTAACCATTTCGAGGCCTATTAATAAAACTTTAATTTCAAAAGGTATCATATGAGTGGGCATACTTTTATAACATCATTAAATCTATTTGAATTAAACCTACGAGGACTTTGTAATAACACTATCATTTATAGTTTAAATAAACGCATGACGTCATAAGCTGTATATATATTAATTACTTTCATAGTGTAATAAAATAACATCAATAGCATATTTGTATTTTATATAACACACTAGGAACCTTTCTTTATTGGGTTGTTGTTAGGCACAAAATAAAACAATGGGTTATCCATGCTGTGCCCATTGCGGGTATCGAACTCCGAGTTAAGCCTTCACACTTATCCACTATGAGGCTGCTAGAGACATAATAGTGCCGTCAGGTAGTTAGTTACACTTTCACATCTTAACTAAATATTTTTATTCTCATGTTTTAATGTGTGCGTATTTCTCAATTTAACATTGTAACCATAAATGTTTCTGTTTTTTAATCCCACATAAAATGTGTAAGTACGACTATCGTAATCAGTACTCCCTTTCTTTTACCTCACAACTTCGGACTCGTTTTTATCTGCGTTAATCTCTTTTGAATGAAGGTCAACATGGAAAACGACCATTACACATGTACATTTTTCTCACTTCACAATGGCTAGTTCAGCCGAAACGTCAGCATGAACGGTAGTAATGTGAGACACCGAAACTGTAGTTAACATTTGTTCTTGTCACAACAACACCTTCATGTTCTTCCTTTTTCCTACTGGCTGTCAACAAAGTCGACAATAACCATCAATCATGACGTCATTCTGAGAAGCTAGAGACCTTCGGGCTACTTATAAACCCCCCCCCCCCGCACTTGGCCGAATACTGAACTAAGAACAGTGAGGTTGGGCCATGTTGACCATCAGAGCACGTTTACCTTTATCTGCAGGGGTGAACTTGAGCAGGATGAAGTAACTTTATTTACCTAGAACCTGTGTTGGAGAGTAAAACTGATGTCCAGGTTTAACTCGTCTTGAAGCTATCGTAGCAATGAAGCAATGAGAGACATGGAAGTAGCCAGAGTCGAGTACAGGTATTTCAACTATTCGTCTGTTTATGTTGAACATTTTATTAAAATAATTACTTAACCGTAATCACATGTACTCAATTTGTAAAAGAGCAACAGGCAAACACACGAATTCAATTCCGGCATTTTGACAATGAAATCCAGATAAGAATTCGAATAAATATATAGAAAATGATTATATTTCTAATAATGCGTTATTACTAGGTGTATTACACTTTTAAACAATGTATTCTTTATTTAGTTTCCTATAAATTTCCAAGAAGTAGAAGAAAGTGTAATAATAATATCTGAACCATGATAGATCCGCCATGTCCATTACCAAGGAAACAATATTGATATTTGATACAGCAACAACTGTTATGGTGGGTACGCCTTTTACAAGCTGGCAAAGCACGACTATAGCTTGTTTTATGAGAAGATTAATTATAACAATATCTCGCCAGATTGTTAAGAGACGTTCACATCATGATAACAATAACAGTGGTTAAACAAATATTAGTGTTGCCAGTATTGTTAAGAGGTGTTCACATCATGATAACAATAACAGTGGTTAAACAAATGTTAGTGTTGCCAGTATTGTTAAGAGGCGTTCACATCATGATAACAATAACAGTGGTTAAACAAATGTTAGTGTTGCCAGTATTGTTAAGAGGCGTTCACATCATGATAACAACAACAATGGTTAAACAAATGTTAGTGTTCTACTACTATAGATCCCAGAGACTTACGACTCATGAAAAGGCCCGACATATATACGTATTGTGGTGTCATAAAACGTATTACACATACCATCTGTACTATCTCTGTTTTGTATTTAATATTAGGTTGTTATTATTGACCAACGTACTTCTATAACCATCTCTGTACGAGTTTCGTTTTCAAAGCTGTATTTTATTCACTAGTTCTGTTTCAATCTCTGAATCATTTTTTACACTGTATCTACACTGTTCTAAGAGGTTCTTTAAAAACATAAGGTACTTACACTACTTTATCGACAAATATAGCAGTTTGTAGTAAGCTACTCTGGATGGTTTGTGCTTTTATGTTTTGTGTATAGCCACAACTAAACTTCTAAACGTTTTAGAGTCGTTGTGTGGAGTTTTTCCATTACCCATCTTGTTAATATCACAATATGATCAGCTTTAGCTGTTTATATTTTCAGTTTGAAAGACATGTTTTGGACGTGAAAACTATGTTCTTTATATAAAAATAGTGTGGTTGTAAGATATGTTTGTGGTCTAGTATTGTTTATGTGAACATAATATTTAGTAAATGAATTTATAATATTATCTTTAAACATGTTATTGTTTCGCTTATAGGACCTCCAGATCATAAATACAAAGATCAACGGTTATGATGCATCATAAGTGCAGAGGTTAGCTCGAGAAACACTCTTGAAACAAATTGTTCCTTTTTATCTTATTCCAGTTGAGTACAAACGTAGATCTGGTCTTAACATAAAATTGTACATACTTGGTTCTGGTCCTGACATAAAATTGGACATGTTTTCTTTACATACTTGGTTCTGGTCCTAACATAAAATTAGATATGTTTTCAGTACATACTTGGTTCTGGTCCTAGCATAAAATTGGACACGTTTTCAGTACATACTTGGTTCTGGTCCTAACATAAAATTAGATATGTTTTCAGTACATACTTGGTTCTGGTCCTAGCATAAAATTGGACACGTTTTCAGTACATACTTGGTTCTGGTCCTAACATAAAATTGGACATGTTTTCAGTACATACTTGGTTCTGGTCCTAATATAAAATTGGATGTGTTTTCACTACATACTTGGTTCTGGTCCTAACATAAAATTGGACATGTTTTCAGTACATACTTGGTTCTGGTCCCAACATAAAATTGGAAATGTTTTCAGTACATACTTGGTTCTGGTCCCAACATAAAATTGGACATGTTTTCAGTACATACTTGGTTCTGGTCCTAGCATAAAATTGGACATGTTTTCAGTACATACTTGGTTCTGGTCCTAACATAAAATTGGACATGTTTTCAGTACATACTTGGTTCTGATCCTAACATAAAATTGAACACGTTTTCGGTTATCGTTTTGTCAGTATTTCGAAAATTGCTAACATATATCACTGTGTAACACCAGAGGAGAATAGAAATGAAAATAATATTGTTTACCTCTTGAATATCTCATCAAACGAATAGAAACGCATTTATTGTTTGTTTTAGCGTGAACTGTACAATGGACAATTTATGTTCTGGTCACCTTGAGAGTCGAGAAACAATTTGGACAATTTACCTCTGGCCCACTGATAATAACACTTTATGTCTAGGCTATATGCATATTTGAAACGTGCAATCCGTGTTTTTAATTAAATGATTAATGTTAAAGGTATTGCAAATGTTCAATAATATATTAAAATAACTTAACCATATGTATTTAACATTTGATTCATTCGGACATAACTTGTTGTGTACGTCAGGACATAGCTTGTTGTGTATAGCAGGACATAGTCGTTTACAGTAGGACATAGCTTGTCGTGTCCATCTGCAATGAGGTTGTAGAGGTAAATATATCTTTATCTCTAGCTGACTTTCTTATAATTATCATAGAGACTATTTGATCCAGTTTAATAAATCACAAAATTTTAGTTACAATGTAACTTCTTTAGAAAAGACACGCTAGGTTATCCATCCAATCTAACATATCTGTGCTGATGTTTATACTAGAAGTGAGAGAAAAAAATTCAATTATACCTAATACGTGGTTTCTGAAATTGGTCTTTGTATTGGTGATAATTTGAAATGTGTTTATTTATCTATTTATTTGCTTATTTATTTATTTATCTGTTTATTTGTTTGTTTGTTATATTTCAAAAATTCAGATAGTACACGATATACAAAGAACACAAAGAAGGCTATCTTTATTATAATTATTAATTCAGGTTTTCTTGCCTTGGATATCCTGGTCAAGTAATTTTCATTAGACCATTCCAACTCGTCAAATGATTTGGTCTAAAGAAATAGAAGAACGTAAGGTATGAAATATACCAGTTTTATCACAGTCACGTGACTCTTACCACGCACCAAAGACAAACTATAAGTTATGAATTAACAGTTACGATCAGGTAGTGTGTAACATCGTATTTATGGTGGTTTCATAAAATATATGAATTGTTCGAAGATTTAACTGTTCGTACCTAGAAGGGTAATTTTCATTCACTTTCATTCATTCAATTTAACGTAATATATCTTGTTGAAAGGTTTACCACTGGTGATTATAGAAATGAATCAAACCTTCAGAATTGTGATTTGTTTACAGAGAAATGTTTCAAATTTCATTAATAAACCCGATTAGAAATAAGAAGGTTACCTAACAGTATTATCGAATATTAATGGCATTTGATTAATAATCACTTAATCAACGTTTATTGTTTGAAATATGCTGCTTAATAAACGTTATTACCTCCAGATGGCGCAGCAGCATTGGTATGTTGTTTACTAACTATGATATTTTAATTTTCTTTGAGCAAACACAAAGTGAAAAAAGAATACAGTATTATTTATATAATTTATATTGTTCTGTGGATTATACCATACATTTTACCAACATAGAGAGAACCGTGAGCTTGTGTGTGGAAATGGTACTACAACATAACACGCAGGAATAGTTTAGTTTTTGGATGAGATCTGGAACAGCGGGTAATAAATTTAAACCCTGAGTCGATAGAGGGTTTAAGCCTTTTTCAAGGAAGTTATTACAGTGGGTAACACTAGAGTGTGTGTACCTGCGAACCCGAGTTTCTAGGCAAGAGATGGCCAAGTGTATAAATGTGGACATAGCGACCGGGGATTTTGTTCGTATCAGAATTTGTGAAGAAAACATTAAAAACATCAAAACTATTAATTAAAAATAAGATAGGTTTTAGCAATAAACTAACATTTTTATATACTTTATACGCATCTAATGTATTAAACAGGTATTTATGGACTTTGAAAAACGATAGAAAAAGGCAATACATATCAATACAAGAACAGGTGACCGTGAACCATCTGAATATGGCTTTAGAGGGCTGGATGACGAAATATGATGGCACGTGAACTATCTTCCTAGAGCCTGTTAGTAGAGAACTGTTCCTTAGAAGGTCTGAGGCTATTTAGTTGACACTAAAAATCGTGGATAACGTTAATAATGAAGTGTCATTAGAAGGCCACTAGTTGTCCAGCAGTACGTCAGTTTGGTCGCGGAGAACTTGCTGGAACAGAAAGAGAACCAGACGTTAGAAAAAGAACAACGTGGTAGAATGATAAACTATTCTAGAACGGGCTAAATCAGAGACAGGGCTGTATTTGTTTGATGTTGCGCGGCAAAGAACGCTACGACATGGTATTCTCACATGGTTGTTATAATAGAGTGGAATGTGTCTGACGAGGTGGTTATAACACAGTGGAAAGTTTCTGACATGGTGGTTATAACACAGTGTAATGTTTCTGACATGGTGGTTATAACACAGTGTAATGTTTCTGACATGGTGGTTATAACACAGTGTAATGTTTCTGACATGGTGGTTATAACACAGTGGAAAGTTTCTGACATGGTGGTTATAACACAGTGGAAAGTGTTTGACATTGTGGTTATAATACAATGGAATGTTTTTGACATGGTGGTTTTAGTGAGATCATGCCCAATGAGAAGATTTTTGTGTTACATAATGGTTCGAACAAAGTATTAACACACGACAATCATAAAACACATAAATCTTTTCATTAAAGTTCTACATGCTATTACTGTTTTCGTCATCGAGATAAAAGATAAGTTTATAGATTTGCTAAAATACTGTGTTCGATTCCTGAAGGTGGACTGAGCTTAAATGGCTAATACTTCGTGTCTTTACTTTGTACCATAAGGTATGTGTATGTGATGAAATCCGTTGTCTTGACAACAGTACTAAACTTCACAATCACAAAACAATACTACAATTTGATCCGACAGGTGGTTAGAGCGCTTGACTCGAAATATGTTTGTTTGGTTGGTTAGAATTAAGCACAAAGCTACACAGTAGGCTATCTGTGCTCTGCCCACCATAGGTATCTAAACCCGGTTTTTAGCGGTGTGAGTCCACAGACATACTGTTGTGCCAGTGGGGGACCTCGAAATCTGAGAGTCGCGGGTTCGAATCCCCTCCCCACCAAATATGCTCGCCATTTCAGTCGTGGAAGTGTTATAATATGACGGTGAATCCCACTATTCGTTGGTAAAAGAGTAGCCGAAAAGTTGGCGGTGGGTGAGGATGACTAGCTGCCTTCCATATAGTCTTACACTGTTAAGTTAGGGACGGCTAGCACAGATAGCCATCGTGCAACTTTGCGAAAAATTCAAAACAAACCAAAACAATTCTGTATTTCAGAAGTACACAGAAATAATACACTTAACAGGCTACACAACAATACTACACGATATACAACAATATTATACTTCACATGTTACACAAAATACTACTCTTAACAGGCTACACACCAATACTACATGATACACAACAATATCACACTTTATATTTAAAATAATATTGCTCCACTTGTTATGGTGAGTTTGATGGCCTATAAACCGGGTATCGATACCTAAGGTGAGCATAGCAAATTTAACCCATTGTTTAGCTTTATTAAACAAAAAGGTGAACTCAAATATTTTCGTGTGAAATTAGGGAACATTGTTATTATTAAATTAAACAAATGACAAACAAACACTATTTCACGTGCAGAAGCAGAACACATCGTTATCAGATTGAGAGATAAGCCTCATCGGCACTGAATGAAACAGGTAAGTTGAATAGATTATTACACATATTTCTCAACTTTCGCTCGTCAGTTCTTAGAATAACTTATTTTCAATTGGGAAACAATTTTTTTATAACTACAGACAAACCAGTATGAATTTGTATTTGGAGTTAGGACTAACCTACATCTTCGTGATGACGAGAAACCCACTTGAAGTAAAATATCTTAAACGGCTGGTACGGGTATGAACAATTTTACTAATAAAGCAGAGAACAACGTTTCGACCTTCTCAGGTCATGTTCAGGTTGACGTTGGTCTCTACTTTATTAGTAAAAGTGTTCATACCAACACCAGCTGTTTGAGATGATCTACAGATTATAAGATTACCAAACTTCTCGTGACATTACTGAGACTATTTATTGCCAAAGATATTTCTAATTGAAAGGATATTTAACTAAGGACGATAAGATCGTGTCTCACTGTATCGTATAGAATTGTTTCGTATTATTATAGTTCTGACTGATAACTTTTTATCGGTGATACTTAATAATCAGTATCATGCACATTATGATACTACATGTCAGAAAAATATAAATATATTTTTATATATAAATAGATCAAAATAGACAATTACCGGTTACTATAATGATAAAATTAGATAAGAATAAGTTGATATGAACAGTTAGTGGACAATGTCATAATGTGGTATTAAACAATGGGTTAGCATGAACAGTTAGCTGACATTTTCAACATAAAATAAAGAAATGACAAGCTTTTAAAAGTGTACATAAAGTACAATCACAAATAAAAGGTTAGGTTGATTATTTTAAAATAAGGTGGTTTCTACACATGAGATGAATTATATCATCAAATGTAATTTTAAAAAAAATGTAAGAAATAAATAATATGATAGGAATAGATTTTGAGATTGTTATAATACATCTCTAGACGAAACAAAGTAAAGCGATCACATAAAAAACGTTTCTTCAAAAATGCAAGTACACACGCAATGAACATATAGATAGGTTTTTCTTATTATATTAATGTGGTAGGCCTTAATTTTCATAAATAAACAGTTCTTTGTTGTTTTCACTCTTATTATATTAGTGTAGTTAACCCTAATTTTCACAAATAAACTGTTTTTTGTCCCTTCCACTCTTATTATATTAGTGTAGTTAACCCTAATTTTCACAAATAAACTGTTTTTGTTCATTCCACTCTTACTATATTAGTGTAGTTAACCCTAATTTTCATAAATAAACTGTTCTTTGTTGTTTCCACTCTTATTATATTAATGTAGTTAACCCTAATTTTCGTAGATAAACAATAGTGTTATTTGTTGTTTTCCGTATTCTGAATATTGGCCTCTAGCAAGGTAAAATGCGAGAAATGATGTATTTAATCTACATTTATAATATTATGGTTTCTCTACATTTCTTATAATCGAGTCCACGTTTCTCACTTAAGCTATTTCCGTATGGTAGAATGTAAAACTCAACAAATTTTTAACTGTCATGTCTGCATCCAGTCTTTGAAATGTCACATATTCCATCAGTGTATTCTGCATGTCTTTGCTATCCAGTGTTTTCAAATCGTCTTAGAATCTCCAATAATTACTTTAAGTTATCGACTTAGTTTGATTTCGTTTAGACCAAGTTGAGTTTAAACGTTTCATCGTGTTTATTAAGTTTACGTATTTGACTGTTACAACACTCATTATAAATAAATGAAAAAATAGGCTAAAATCGATATTTAAAATACGAAGAATTTTGTCGCTAATGGTGTCTTTGTCGCTCGTGCTATTAGAGATCGTATAAGAAATTAAAGACTTCAGAAGAACCCCATCAACAACTCTAAGTTTAAAAGATGGCAAATATTTAGTTTCATTTGTTGATATAACAAGATCTTGACATATTGTTACAATGAATAAACACAAGAGCTTACTCAAAAAAAAAAAAAAGTAGTTTCGTTTTTATGTCTTAAATTCCTTGGTTTAAAACTCTCAACAAATCAAGTTTAAATAGGTGTGAACACAGATAATTACATATACATCAGGTATATATTGGATTCATGAATTTCTCACATTGTTAACCCTTCATGTACAAAATTTATTGGATCCCTTAGTGACCTGGAGATACATTTTAAGTTTTAAACATTACTGACACTGTAATCGAGATAGTCCTATACTGTTTCACGTCTTAGTTTAAAAAGACATCGTTATCAGTTACTGTAACTCAGTTCAGGTAAGATCTGACAGAATGTAAATACTGACAACTGTCTGATTATAATAACAGTGGAGTTAACGTAATAATACACCAGATTATTTACAACATGAAAGATCTGACAGGATGTAAACACTGTTAACTGTCTGATTATAATAACAGTGGAGTTAATGCAATAATACGCCAGATTGTTTACAAGTGTAATATTAATAAAATATACTAATAGGTCTTTACTGATTTTTACAATATTTAAGTATAATACCAGTAATAACGTGCAGTGTTAATGACGTCTGTAGTTCTAGCTCGTGCGCGAAAGAAAGAAATCTCACTTATTGGTAATGACACGTAAGAGTGACTACAGGTTCTTACCGAACATCAGAGTATTGTGGGGGTCTTTATGGCTTTTTTCACGACACGAAGAAATCGAGTTTCGTTGTAGCGTAGAAAAGAACAACCACGTATCTTAATCCAACTTGGTGGTCAAATAGTTGCTCATTTCTGTAAATTAGAATAAAACTTTCCTCTGGAGAAAGGTTTGAGGGAACCACATATTAATACCAGAACTTGTTTTGATAGTTCAATTCATTTCCTTACGTTGTTGCTAGACAAATGACGACGACTGGACCCGTTGTATAATTACACATTTTAGCATGATGTATTAGCGTACACATGAGTTTTTCAACTGTCGTGCCAAATAAAGTAATCGGTAGGTTTACATTGTTGCATGTCTCTTCATGTGAAGTGACAGATGGTCGGACCTAGAGAAAGCACGTTCACACAGGTGACACTGGAAAGGCCTGTCGCCGGTGTGTTTCCGGTAGTGTCTGGTCAGTTCGTCGGAACGTGCAAACTTCCAGCCACATCCTTTCCACGTACACTGGTAAGGTTTCTCGCCGGTGTGGGTTCGGTGATGAGACTTCAGGTGAGAGCTCTTAGTATATGTTTTACTGCAACCCGGATGATAACAAGGGTGAATGGTTATTTTTCTGCGAACACAGCTTTTTCTGCCTCGCCGCGGTTTAACTGAAGGTGGTGGTGGTGGAGGAATTTCAGGGACGGAGGAGCAATAAGATGGAGTTCCGGTAACCAGAAGATCGTCAAGGCTTGGCGATGATGGTGGCGTAACTATCCGTATTTGTGGATGGCAGTGGTTAGGGGCAGCTTGTGATGGCCAGCTATGAATCATCGAAACTTTGCCCGCGGTCGACTGATAGGAGACTGTTTCCTTGGCATTGTGAGGCTGGGGACACGATTGTCCCCCAGAAGTTTCTGGGGACGCTGGAGGCGACATATGAGAAGGTACATTGAGGGTCGACCCCGAACAACAGTAGCCCCAAGGACAGGAATAAGTCGTATTTGGGTCGTTGTGTCGAAAAACAGCTGAGGGGAAGTGTGGTACAGGAACGTATTGTCCTGTATAGTCATTGTAAGAGAAGTTCAGCATGTCCTGTCGTCCGTAAGGCTTGAACATGCATTGCCCATAATTCTGTTTTGGCGGAATCTGGAAGCTGTGGAAGTTTGAGAAATTGGAACTGTTTTCTAAGCATCCTTCCAAATGACTGGAGAGTTGGAAGGATGGTGTAGACATAACCATCTCCGGCTGTCGGGAGTCTTCTTGAGGCCGAGACGCGATGGGAGTTGTTAGAGATTCCTGGTGAGCGGAACACCTAGAATTGGCAGCCGAATTATCCATTTCACCCAAGAGAACACTTTCTATATCTTGCCACATCTGAAACAAAACAGAGAGATCTGTGTGTTTTAAAGATACAAAACTCTCAATGTTTCTTTCTTACTTAACAAGTGGAAGAAGTTCTTTTCTTATTACAGTTAATATACTGATAATTATATCCGAAACGGTGTACTTCGTCTCTCTAAACGTAGCTAGAATAAACGCTCTATAGGATTTTTAACGCCAGAGTTTTGGGTTCGATTCTTACTAAAGTAACAGTGCAGATAGCTTATTATGTTTAAACAAAGAAATTGCTTTCGAATCGCTGAAAAAGTCACCATATAAATGGTTACATTTATTTAATTTTAATAATCAAGAAAGCCAGGGTCATAAAAATTGTTTTCACACTACCGTTAACAACTGTTTTCACTCTATTACATTAAAACCTTTAATAATTACCCCGTCAACAATGTTTAATTAAACACTGATATTTATCCAGTCAACAGGATTTATAAATATATAAATACATTCCTATTTTGAACCACAGTGTCCACCCAGTAAGGTTTGTGATATTTTATGTTGTATCAGTTCCGAACATAAAATATTTGAAAGAGGGGGGGTGTCTAATTTGTGAGATCAATAAACCAACACATATCGTGAGAAACACTACCAGCGGGCCCGGCATGGACAGGTGGTTAAGGTGCTAGACTCGTAATTCGAGGGTCGCGGGTTCGAATCCCCGTTACACCAACATAGTTGCCCTTTCAGCCGTGAGGGCATTATAAATTTTACAGCCACTCCCACCATTCGTTGGTAAAAATAGTAGCTCAAGAGTTGGCGGTGGTTGGTGGTAACTAGCTGCCTTCCCTTTAAATTGGGGACGGCTAGCGCAGATAGCTTTCGTGTAGCTTTGAGCGAAATTCAAAACAAACAAACAAACTGATTATGGATAACTGTTTCCTCACTTCAACAAAATGACGCGTCTAGTCATATTTTTTTACCAGAGCCAGACGTGTTTTCCTGGAGTAAACTATTATTACACATATTCTTTTTAGTCAATAGAAACTGTTGTAAAAATTAAATCTTTTACTCATGCAAACACTCACGTCTTGGAAGTCCGCCATAGCTGAGGCCATGGGAGTAGAAAATGTGGAGAAGCAGAAATGAGGACCGCTGTTTCGTTCTTTGGACGAGTTTCTGATCAAGTGACCTTCATGCACGAGACGCTGTCTGAAATCGTCACACCTGTGAGCGATTCTCGACTCCACACATCTGTTCTCATTGGTCGTGATAAGTGTGATGTTATCCAGAGCAGGTTTCTGATTGGTGGACCTTACTGGGGGTAAACAAGAGGACTAAAGCTGTTGTTTCCTGTAGTAGTTAGACAGACGACCTTCGAGAAAAGACAATGTTTACTGAACGAAGTGTGTCTGTTTTATTTCTTTAATCTGTGAGCCTAGCGGTGACTTACGTAAGCTTGACACGTAAGTAAATGCAAGAGGTGATATATTATTAGATGTTAAACAAACCACCAGTTTTACGTGGTCCGCTGACACCTGGCACAAAGTTTTACTTCAAGGGGGGTCAACTCTTAAAAAGAATGAGCGACGTCGAATTAATGATTAGTTTATTGTGGTTAGATGAAGTAGTTTCAAAACTCAGGTGAGGCCTAGTTTTATTACTGCTTTCCAATACAGACTAATCACTTTTAGAAAATATCAGTAAAATACATTTAGCTATTGGACCAGAGTTCAAGGCCAGTCGATATGCGAGGTTAAAGGTCACACAGTACGTTGAGGTCAAAGTGTCACAGTATTGTGGATTAGAGTATGTTTTGATGTCATCAGTAACTGGTAGACCATGGATATCTTAAATTAATACACATCTCAGTCTTCCTCTCATAAACCACAAGCTTCCATTTAAGGTACCATTAGCTCACAGGTGACAGAGCCTGTGGTGGTGAGGACTTACAACGGAAGACACTCACCGGGAATGCTACTACTTGAACTTTGAACTCTGTTTGGTTAGTGTTTAATGTAATTTGGAAAATGCGTTTAGAATATGACTATACAAAGTTCTTTTAATGATTATATAACCTATTTTTAAATGGCTTCTAATAGAACTCAGACATATATTACAAAAGGAAGAAAAAGAAACTGGTTATTATTCTGTCTACAATGTTTAAGTTGAGGTTACTTAGCAACAGGGATACTTAGCTTAATATGGGGCATAGCTAGAACCTGGTATAAACATCTCCACACTTCTCAACAGTGTTTTTATACAAAAAAAAACAGAAAAGAAATAAAAGTGATAAAATATAACTGAGAAATAGAAAAAGTCAACTTACAGTTAGATGAACACAAAAGACGTTACCGTAAGTTGGTTTTCTGTTGTGATTACTTATGTATCTTTGTTTTACAAACGTTTTCTTTAATGTCATAGACTACTTTTGGTTATTTTAATGTTAGTTTTGTTCAGAAGTACAGTGTCACAGAAAAGTGAGTAGACACTAACTTACTTAACCCTACTTGAGTGGAGTTTATTTTTACAGATTACTCTGGTACCTGTCTATTATCTGTTACAGATGTACTTTAGTATGTACCTGTATATTCTACTGTTACAGATTACTTTAGTATGTACCTGTCTATTCTACTGTTACAGAGATACTTTAGTATGTACCTGTCTATTCTACTGTTACAGATTACTTTGGTATGTACCTGTTTATTCTACTGTTATAGAGATACTTTAGTATGTACCTGTCTATTCTAGTGTTACAGATGCACTTTAGTATGTACCTGTCTATTCTACTGTTACAGATTACTTTAGTATGTACCTGTCTATTCTATTGCTACAGATTACTTTAGTATGTACCTGTTTATTATCTGTTACAGAGGTACTTTAGTATGCACCTGTCTATTCTACTGTTACAGAGATACTTTAGTATGTACCTGTCTATTCTACTGTTACAGATTATTTTAGTATGTACCTGTTTATTCTACTGTTAGAGATACTTTAGTATGTACCTGTCTATTCTAGTGTTACAGATGCACTTTAGTATGTACCTGTCTATTCTACTGTTACAGATTACTTTAGTATGTACCCGTCTATTCTACTGTTACAGACGTACTTTAATATTATCTGTCTATTCTACTGTTATTTAAACAAATATAACATGTAAAAATTCTAGAAGTTTGAAGAACTTTAACAACTGTGAAACGTTAAGTTTCTCATTTCAACAGAAAGTTTTGTAAAACCACCAGGGCTATATTATACTATGTTAACGGCCCGGCATGGCCAAGCGTGTTAAGGCGTGCGACTCGTAATTTGAGGGGCGTGGGTTCGCATCCCGGTCGCGCCAAACATGCTCGCCCTTTCAGCCGTAGGGGTGTTATAATGTGACGGTAAATCCGACTATCCGTTGATAAAAGAGTAGCCCAATAGTTGGCGGTGGGTGGTGATCACTATCTGCCTTCCCTCTAGTCTTACACTGTTAAATTAGGGTCGGCTAGCACAGATAGCCCTCGAGTACCTTTGTGCGAAATTCAAAAACAAACAAACTATTTTAACGCAGTACAATTAACAGAAAAGCCATTAATGAAATGTCGTTATTCGTGTATTTCCTTGAAAACAAAATTAAAAAGACAAAATATAAAGGAAGATAGAGTCTTCCTTTAAACTAGACAAATTAAAACAATCCGAACGGTCCGGCATGGCGAGGTGGTTAAGGCATTCAACTCGTAATCCGAGAATTGCGGGTTCGAATCCCGGTTGCGCCAAACATGCTCACCTTTTCAGCCGTGGGGGCGTTATAATGTGACGGTAAATCCCACTATTCATTGGTAAAAGAGTAGCCCAAGAGTTGGCGGTGGGTGGTGATGACTAGCTACCTTCCGTCTTGTCTTACACTACTCAATTAGGGACGGCTAGCACAGATAGCCCTCGTGTAGCTCGAAAATTCAATACAAGCCAAACAATCCGAACTGTTTGAGGTATCTACACCACAGTCAGGTGAAATGTTGGTTTACTAAGGCTTAGGCGGTCCTGTTTTTCTAAGCACGTGATGTTCGTACATAAGAGTGTAAGCCTCTGGAAGAACGCGATTTGTAATAATAATGTTTCAACGCTAAAAAACGTGAACACTGGTCCCGTTTCTGCCAATGAGTATTTAGTGTTCATACTCGAGAGTATGTTTCCAATTCCTCATATTTCAAATGTCGGAAGGGTTTTCACAGTGATTATGTAGTTTACCTGACATATTTTGTCAAAATAAAATAAAAATGAATTTAAAGATAAACGTTTATTCTACGTATTATGGACTTCTGCGTTTGCTGACTTGTTTACTGTTGTTCTTGTGAAAATCGGAGCACCCTCTATCGTCATGGTACGTTTACAGTTTAAAAGCTTTAATATTTGATAGCGAACAATTCGTGAAGAATGACAACAGTTCAGCTTTGTAACTTCCGCTCTATATCTTCTGGAAGACTGGAGTCGAGAGTAGGCTACATTTGATAAACCATTTTTATATTCTCGACGAAGGATTCTGTGAGAAGAGACAATGTTCAAATTATAGATCAGAGGAACAAATAATTGAATCTATCTGGGATGAGAACTGTTTATACTGGACAGAAGTTTCAAACTGAGTGTAAAACTGCATGAAATTTTTTCGCGTCTGAACTCTGAAAGTGACATTTTCAATAGTATAGCTAGAAATGAAACTCTGGTGCCAAAACATACAAATATTAACCCGAATTTTCAAGTTGTATTACGTAATAAAATTGCCTATTGCAGTTTTCAAATTGTTTTCTTTATTAAGTTCAGATAAATGTTTGAGTTGAGAAAATATTACATTTTCTATGGTTACAAAAAATAAATAAATTTGAAGGCAGAGTGTGGTATAGAAACTAAGTTGCAATGTGTTATATCATTTCCACTTAGAGATGAATCACAAAAGCCGAGACTTTGATTTAGATTATATTAATACTAACATAAATCCAAAATGATGTGGTGTTTGAGGGTAAGGAAGATCAGAGGGTGACGTTTATTGGGGGTTTCCTTTGCAACCGATAAGATCACGTGACATTATAGTTCCATAGAGTGCCGTCAGAGGGCGAATAGTTCCTAAAAGTGCCAAAATAATGGATTGTTTCAAATTGTGACGTTAGGTTAGTTGTTTCCACACTTTATTACTAGAGGGCGAGTAAACCATCAGAGGGTCTGAATATAATTTATCAGGTTTTGTCATGTTAAAAAACACATACTATTTAATTCTAAAGTTTTTGAAACGATATTAAATTCCATTTTATTGTCAGGGTCAACTTTAGCGGGAGTATTCTTTGAAGCCGATGAGGTTAGGTGACTTTATAGTTCTATCTGTTGACATCAGATGGCGCATGTATCGTTTAACGTCAATATCAGTAACAAACAATATTTTTGAATTGGTAACATTTGTATTTAACATATTAGAACCTCAATATTCGAATGGCATACTTCACTTTACGCATATCCTAACATTCTTTATAGAGACCTGTTTATCATATTACTTAATATTAAACATTTAATACACGATGTATTTATACTATGAATCATATTAAGTAACTGCAATGCACTACAGATGGTTTGCTTATTTTGGTTTATTTTGAATTTCGCACAAAGCTACTCGAGGGCTATCTACGCTAGCCGTCCCTAACTTAGCAGTGTAAGATTATGAAAACGCAGCTAGTCATTACCACCCACCACCAACTCTTGGGCTACTCTTTTACCAACGAATAGTGGGATTTACCGTAACATTATAACGCCCCGACGGCTGAAAGGGCGAGTATGTTTGGTGTGACGGGGATTCAGACTTACGAGTCGAGTTCCTTAACCACCTGGCCATGCCGGGCCAGTACAGTTGGACTTTACGGTGTAGATATATACATATGACTACATTTTCACTGTCTTACAATTACGTATTCTTCAAGTATCTATACCCCATACATCAGTCCTATACTAGTGTAGTGTAGTTTACGATCGACGAGGCGATGAAATCTAAAACTCCAAATACCTATTTTTTGAATCACCTAAAAATAGCATATATCCATAAGGTTTTGTTCTCTTTAACATCACTCTGGATAATGTTTTTAGTTTCTTTTCTTCTGTTTTTACGCATAATTTAACAAACTTTATGTAAAAACACTTTCCTCTAAGTAAATACACAGACACTAATAATATGCTTTCTAAAACGGTTTTCTACAGGGTCAGTCGAGCTCCGTCTCGTGATATTACACGTAGGTTAAATTTCATGACCTATTCTAGGAAGTAATTTTAAGTTGTTCTACTGTTTGTTGTATAGCGTAGATTATCGTTTGCACGTATCGATATCTCAATACATGTGTACTGGTTTAACACGCAATCTTAGTTGAGTACTATGTTACTTGTTATAACAGTTAAGTTCTGAAGGTTGTGTTTGTAGCATATTACGAAATCAAAACAATAACATTCTTCATAGTATATTAGTTTTAACATTAGATAAAAATAATAGGTCCTTACAAGTTGAGGCTTTGATTTAGACTGGATCATAACCAGTTCTTACAAGTTGAGGCTTTTATTTAGACTGAACCATAACAAGTCCTTACAAACTGAAACTTTGAAAAACGGATTTGTCGCTAGACCATAATTAATTGCGATGGCGTATTTAGGTATGGGCTAAAAGGTTTTAATGGAAGCCCATTGATAATTTTATTCTATGTAAAATTACATGGAATGTAGGGCCCACAAAAATTATTAGCCCCTGGGCTCACTCAACCCTAAATCTGACACCGACTAGCCGAACTTAATCGCCGAGTGACAAAAAAACAACTAATGTTAACACGTTTTTTGGTAAGAACTCATTCATTATGAGTGAACCTACGATGCACGTATTTTACGTAAAAGCTAATAAAAAATTTTATGAGATTTAATCGTAAATGGTTATTATAAATCATTTTTGTCAAGGGCATTCAAACCTAACTGTCTTGTTTATCCAGCTTGTAGACGCTTAATTTATTGGCTATATTGTAGTTAGATAGGCCAATTAACTCGACTTTCGAAGTCTATGAGCCATCAAAAGGGCGCCGATATTTCACACTTCGCACCTGTCCCACATGCCACCCTGACCACCCCTTGATTCTAGTTAACCAGCTTAAATGACTTCGACATCTTGTATCATTATAACCCACCGGAGGGCGCAGATCTTGATTAATTCTTAACGCACCTTTCTTAAAATGAGATTTTGATCTCACAGGGGACCATCCATAAATATCATTAAAAATTAGTATAGAAATGAGTTTGTGTAAACGAGAATGCCAGTTCCAAGTAGATTGAGCCTCCATAAATATTAGATATTTTTTTATTTTTTTTGGCAGTTGTTTATGTTGGATTTTTTTTTGTTCGATCTGTGTTGACAGTTTGATGAAAATGGTGTAAAAAAAAATAAAGATTTCGTGGATTAACATTGTTTCTAAACATTTACATGTTAAAGATATTACTGTGGTATCAAATTCTTATAATAATGTTAAATTCTAGTTTGATGGACATTTATTGGATGATAACAAAGGGATTGCTTGTTTTGAATTTCGCGCAAAGCTACACGAGAGCTATCTGAGCTATCCGTCCCTAATTTGGCAGTGTAAGACTAGAGGGGAGATAGCTGGTCATTATCATCCATCACCAGCTTTTGGGATACTCTTTTTATCAGCTAATAGTGGGATTGACCATAACATTATAACGCTCTCACGGCTGAAAGGGCGAGCATATTTGTTGTGACGGGGATTCGAAACCGCGACCCTCGGATTATGAGTCGAGTGCCTTAATCACCTGGCCATGCCGGGCCGATAATCAAGGGATTCAACCTTTTCACACAAACACAAAATCATCACGTGCCACAAAGACACTGTAGTCGAGATGACTTAAAAAATCATGATTGCTTACCCTACAGCCACAACACTTATAGACAAGTTTGTGGAACGTGCAAAAGAAAGAACCCTAGTGGTTTGGTATGAAATGGCTTGTTAACGAAACCCATTAGTCTGATTGACCAATACTGACTCCTTGCTCTGTGTAATATCATGAATCAGTAAAGAGAGAAGACAAAGTCATATACCTTCGTGTTTTCAACCTCGTGGTTGACTGGTTCACAGTAAAATCATTATGAAAATAAACTCAATAAAAATGTGTCAGTAAACATGTAAAACTATAACTTTATTTTGAAATTCTTCTTCCCTCCTTGAAAAAATGGTTCCTCTCCACTTCCACACAATTAAGAGTTTTTAACTCACGTGATTTATGTAACAATATTTTAAGAGATGAATGTGATAAAGAGGGGGAGGTGCTTTATGTAACCATCACAAACATAAAGATAAAACATGGAGTTCAAATGTATATTTCTATCCAGGGAAACCGCGGTATATAACATAGATTACACGCACTTTATAATACTATACACTGCCTAGCTATCTTTAATTTTGAAATGACCATTTCCAACTGTCTGAACTGACCGAATAGAATGATTCGATTGTACTTTTATATTACACTAATAGTTGAAAGTGTGGCAGCGGGACGCGAACCGTAAGCCCTCGGAATCACGACTCCATAACATTAACCAATAGGCTAAGCCAGATACAAGGTGTATGTATGTACATGCATGATTCTATCCATGGTTTTCACTTTATTTTCACAGTAAAGAAATACTTAAGCTGTATTTTAATGTGTACAAACACGCTGTGACAAAATGGTTGGTATCAAACATTATACAACTAGACGTATGTGTCGGAAGAAAAGTTTAAAAATATCACAGATAATACTTATACTCATGGCACGTGGTTCACATATGATCAATACTATATACTGACTTAACAAGAGTTCCCCGCGGCCCAGGTGTCTTTTGGTTTTTCGAATGGAAAGTTACATGATTGGTTATCTGCATTCTGGCCACAGCTTTGAATTCCAGTGGCTCAGCAGGATGTCTGCGGACTTACAACAGAAACCGGGTTTTGATACCCATCAAAGCACAGATAGCCCTTTTTGAAGCTTTGTGCTTAATAACAAATTAAAGTCTATTCGATCATCCAAATTTAGCGTTGTGAACCCGTAAACTTACTGCCGATCCACTATGGGACATTTTAGGAAAAATCTCGTCGGTCGATTTTGTTTGTTTTTAGCTAAACGCAAAGCTACAAAATGAGCTTTCTGTGCTGTGTCTACCACGGGTATCGACACCCGGGTTGTAACCTTTTAAGCTTTCAGACTTATCTCCGAGCCACTGGGAGGTGAGGGGGCTACTCGGTTTACGTAAACCAATAAAAAAAAAAGTACAGAGTTTGGAATTCGTTATTATAGAGGAATATCTTCCATCCCCCACTCCCCTTTTGATCTAACCAACATATATTGAAATATCCTGTATTTTCTGTTCGGCTCATGCGACCCTCATCGGACACGTGTGGTCGGTACGCAGTTTAAATTCAAGACTAACATAGCAGGTGGTATTCTTCTAATTATGGGCTGACTGACTAAGAAAATTGAGACGTACCGTTTCCCATACGAAACGAAAATCTAGACGCACTCATCTCAGTGTAAATAAACGTCACCCTCTCTAACCGCACCATCTCTCCCACTGCCCCACTTTTCCTATGATCCTATTTATCCAAGCATTTTTTTTAAATCACTGTAATCAGCTATAACGTACCCAGGAGTGACGTCACATCTGAAATCTCGTCCTGTTATTACCGAACCAGGGTGGTCAGCATTTCTTAGCCGAATTTCCCGCTGAGAATTACGAAAACGATTACTTTAAACTATCTTATATATCTCCTGACACTAAAGGTCCTGTTTCTGTTTTTATGCCGCTGTCAGAATTTTTCGAGAAGTAAAAGTTTTTATATATATCTTGTGACATAAGAATACGCCAGTGATGGTTTAACAACGTAAAATAGGTTCAACTACATATTTTTTTTTTTACATGATTTCTTTAAAAGTTTTATATATATCTGTTATAATAAGCTGTTTTACTGATGGAAGTTTAATCAGATATTTGTTTATTATACTAGTTGAATGAAACATGTTACTGATAGAGTGTTTGTTTATGTTATAAGCTGTTTTACTCAAAAAACGTTTACTTTGATGTGTAACAGGTGTCATTTCATTAAGCACCACATCAGTTACGCTAACAATATACTTTTGTTAGCAACACTATCATACCCTTTAGTTACGTTAAGTGTAATCTTATTAAGAATACTATCATATTGTTAAGTTACTTTAAGAGTGTAGTTTTAACAATATTTTTTTAGTTTTGTTACTTTGTTTGAGAGAAAGGGAGCCATCTTCATGAATCTGTTTGAGATAAAACTAATACGTCAGTTAAAACATTATTTTGTGTTAATGTTTATACATTAATAAGACTCTTTATTATTTGAATAATTTTTATGATTTTTTCTTCGGAGTAAAAATATTTTTTATGGATAATAAATTGCGAATATTTAACGTGAAATTATAACAAGGGACAGTTTTTACACTTTCACATGAATTACATAACAAAGTTTGCTTGTTTTCACGCAAAGCTACACGAGGGCTATCTGCGCTAGCCGTCTCTAATTTAGCAGTGTAAGACTAGACGGAATACAGCTAGTCAACATCACCACCCACCGCAAACTCTCAGGCTACTCTTTTACCAACGAATAGTGGGATTGGCCGTAACATTATAACATCCCCACGGCTAAAAGAGCGAACATTTTTGGTGTAACAGGGATTCAAACCCGCGACCCTCACATCAGGGGTCGAACGCTTTAACCCACTTGGCCATGCCGGGCCTCTCATAACAAAGTAAGATAAGTGTAACTCACCCAACACATCTTTAAATTACCTCACCCATCATATATTGACCACAATAAAATAAATCTATAAATATAATTAGTAAAAGTAGAACGTTCAATTATCCACCCGCTGGTACAGCGGTAAGTATACTGATTTACAACGCTAAAATCAATGGTTCGATTCCCTTCGATGGGATTAGCAGATAACTCGATGTGGCTTTACTATAAGACAACACACAAATGTTCAATTAACTACATCTACTGTAATATTAATACAACGAGACTGAAACCTCACCCTAAAAAAAGCAAATTTCTATTTATTAATTACTCTTAAATAAATATATTTTTGAGATTTTCCAGATTCTATCTCAATATTTTGAGCTAATAATATTTTGTCTGTCAGATATAAAACAAGAATTATCAACTGTGACCAGTTTAAAGAAAAACCATGGTGGGATGAAACTTGTAGAATTATTATATTTTTGTTCATTTACGCTACCAAATCCTTACTGGCTTTTCTACAAACACTGTTTTCTTCAAGTGAAACTTACTTTGTACTATTTTCCCTTTCAAGTTTAAACAGAACATTTTTACAGTATTACTTGTATCCTAAGTGATTTTTAAATCTTTAGAATAAATATGGAACATCGTTGTTTGTTTGTTCATACAAACAAATTACAAGAATATGTGGACTTTGTTCAAGATAATGTGGAGTTTGTTCAAGATATACCCAGAACAAGATTCGTTTGTTCAAGATATACCCAGAACAATTCTATCTGACAGTGGAGTTTGTTCAAGATATACCCAGAACAATTCTATCTGACAGTGGACTTTGTTCAAGATATACCCAGAACAATTCTATCTGACAGTGGAGTTTGTTCAAGATATTTATAGAATCCCCGTCAGAAATGGTAAATTTAATACGTGTTTTACACTTGTAGGACGATTCCGCCGAAACATTAGTTTATTTTACGTAGCAGATGATGTCAACTCCACATAACGTTTTGTTTGGTGCGTTTGGTCTGTTACGTCATTATGCGTCTTTAATATCTCTCAGGGTAGGAACAAAATAAACATGTGAAATTAGGGTACCTTATGTGGCGGTAACATAGGTTCTAAAGAGAAGAAACCAACAAACTGGTTGCACATTTCAAACTCACTGCTTGTGGGTTTAATGCTGTCCGGCTGAGATGGAATCATAATGGATCATCAGTTCTCAATTAATTTTGAAGGCCAGCTAGTTTATACGTATGGTTGATGGTTTCGCCGTAAGGTTCTGAAAGCTTCCCCGCAGATGGAAGCGGGGACTACTACGTAACGTCATCTAGAATATGCGTAGATAATGAACTATCGTATTGACTTGTGAATAGAATCGGCAATTTATTCCTGTCAAGATATATCCCAAAAAACTTTAATTGTGTTCCTCCTGCTGTTATCCTGATTGACTAGAAGTGTCAGACCAATAGTCAGGGTATTCACTCTCTCCCTTTAGTAGTAGCACTCAAAAACCTGTCACTTATCGAAACTCAAAGGGGTCAGAGGTTATTTGAATATTATAAAGAAATACGAAAGTCTTAAAGCGGATAAAATATTACTCATCGAATGATATACTGGACATCGAAAGGAATCTAAAGATTTCTCGTAGAATCATAAACAAAAAAATAAATAAGAAGTCATTTGTTGTCAGGTGTGGACAGGTTAAAGGTCAAGGACATTTTGGAGGAACTGAAATCCAAAAAAATTGATGTAGAACAGTAGGTTATTGTTTCGAATATTCGAGAAAAGATGCATAAGTGGTACCTATTAGTCCCTAATCTTGAAATGGTGGTCTATAGGGAGAGCAGTTAGTCAACACCACTCACCGCCAACTCTTGCACTAATTCTTTCTGATTGAATAGTGAGATCAGATCCTGATATTTACAACCCTGATACGTACCTTTCGGATACGCTGCCAGTGATAAATGTTTTATAGAAATACCCAATATTTAAAGTCCAGTGCTAGGTTTCCGGTTTTGTGTAACTTCATTTGGTTTTGTTTGTTTTTTGAATTTCGCACAAAGCCACTCCAGGGCTATCTGCGCCAGCCGTCCATAATTTAACAGTGTAAGACTAGAGGGAAGGCAGCTAGTCATCACCACCCACCGCCGACTCTTGGGCTACTCTTTTACCAACGAATAGTTGGATTGACCGTCACATTATAACAACCCCACGGCTGAAAGGGCGAGCATGTTTGGCGCGACGGGGATGCGAAACCGCGACCCTCAGATTACGAGTCGCACGCCTTAACACGCTTGGCCATGCCGGGCCACCTTCAATTGGAACAACAACCAAACAAAATATATTGATTAATGAAATAGGAATGAACAAATTTTGACAAGTTACAAGTAAGAGTAGCGACAGTAAAAACTGTTTCTAGAATAATCCATGGAATAATAATATATATAGCAGAAATAAAGCTACAGAAACACTTTTCACCTTATTTTGTCCGCAAGGGGAAAGAAATCCCGGATGTAGAATTGGGCATGAGGCGGTTCGCGTTGTAACAAAAGACAAACTATGATGAAAATACGATAATATCTCCGACAGATGGCGCATTTACTCATCATACGAGAGAGCTGATTTTCGCAGTCGGTGAAACTACAGGGTTTCAGAGCTCAAGGTAAAATCTGCAGGCTTATTTGCTAAAACTGGGTTTCGATACACCTGGTGGGAACAGCAAAGATAGCCCACTGTACAGCTTTTTGTTTTAAAAACAACAACACCAGTTCCCGTAGAAAAATTAGGAAAAGATACGAAATCATTGAAGAAAATTTTAAATAATCAGAAAATGTATTTTACATCTTTGATTTCCGCTCTGTTTTTTATACATAATTTGTTAATTAAATTATTAAAAAACATTCGATGAATTATATATAACATGCTTATCATCATTAAACATTAAGGAGAAAAATATATATCGTGGAGGTTATAGAGATTCTTTTGTTTGGAATTAAGCACGAAGCTACACAATGGGATATCTACGCTGTGCCCACCCTGAGTATCGAAACCCGGTTTTTAGCGGTGGGAGTCCGGAGACATACCACAGCGCTATTGTAGAGATGTTAAGGTAACTGTGTTCAGAAAATGCATGATTTCGTTAAATACTGTTGGTGAATTATTACTAGCTTCGATCTTAGTGTGGCATACATTTCTTAGGACACGAGTGTAGCTCGACGGTATCAAATAATATACCCATCGTCACATCCGGCACGTGTTGTTGAGAGAAGCCATCTAGTTTAATTTTCTCAACCCTTTTATCTTCCGAAGAAAGGGTTTCAGTTAAAACAATTTATTTCAAGTGAGACTTTGTTAACAACGAGGGCTTGACCAAACTGCTCTGACCTCTGCTCTTTCGTTTCTTGTAAAATGTATCCAGTTAACTACAAATAACAGAGGTCAGGAAAAAACCCATTCATAAACGTTCCTTATTCTTCCTGTCTGGCGTCATTTGTCATGTGATTTATCTCTTTTACACCCAGATGGGATTCCATTACACTTATTGTTGATGTTCCAAACAAAAACCTTGTACAAAGACGCACAGACTTCCTGCTGATTTTTCTATCTGCTGGGTGGAAAGACACCTCCTAATTTCGGGTGTGAGAGCTCCAGCCAGAGAGATCTTATCTTCTGTGACACCCTGCCATCCATGGCCAATGAATGATCTCGACAGGGGTTCGGTAAATCACCAAACTTGAAAGTTTATTTTCAATTGGGGTTTCCAATGATATGCTTTTTGTTTGAACAGGTTTGGGTCAAGAGTCATTCTAGAAGAACATTCAGAAGTACTAGATGATAAAAAAAGTCTTTGTTTCCCGAAGGAAAATTCACAAAGGCTCAGTTTACATAGCTTGAAACTGGACTTTCATCACAGAAAACAAGCTGATGGAATTTATTTCACGTTTGCAAAAGAAACGAAAAAAAAAAAACCGTGTGAAAATAATAAAAAATAAATGTAAACATTTCCAGTCGATGGTTTATGTCTATTTCTTTAATAACTAGAAAATCATACACTTTCTAAATGTCAATTAATATTGGCATGTTTGTTTTAAGTTTCTACAAACTCAGGGGTTAATCCTTTGGGTTTCAGTTTTGTTTCATCTTCAACACAATAGAAATGTGTGTACATTGTCGAGGTTTACTGCCTTAACATTAGAACAGAATTTAATCTATTTTAATTTAATAACTTTTATAGTGTTACATAGTCCAAATATTATATAAAAATTGTTTATTATTTCTCACCAACATATAAGTTAAATAAATTATAAATATTGTACTAATATTCATATATATGAACAGCGAGGAATTGTTTAAAACTTAGTAGTGCAATAACATTTATAACTTATTAGACGATCTCTAATCTCCAGCACCTACCTGTGTGAAACACATTAAACCTCCCAAACATTTAAAATTGCTAGGAATTATTTCAAAACCTATCCCATAATGCCTCGAATGAACAATACTTTGGTCAGTCTTGCGTTCGTGGCTTTAAGCTCGCGACTCTCGGAAATTAGAAACGTGGTGTAAACAAAATACAAGCATAACTGTTTGTAGCAACGTTAAACAATGAAATGAAGAGACAATTAATTTTTTAATGTATTTCCCTCGTTATTCGTGGTATAAATGTTTAGAAATGTGTTCCGAAATTGACACATCTTCTGTGCATCATACCATATGGTTTCTTCCTTCGTCTCAGGTATAAGTATATTCCTTAAATGGTCACAGAATATATGCGCATGTGCAGACTATAACATGAAAATGAGAATCAACTGACAGACTAGTTATTATGGACAATTTTTTTTTTGTAGTCAGCAGCTAATTGCCATTATAAGTTACAACCTCGAGACTTTGTGTGTGGATTGCATGTTCAGTCACAGGGCTTTGTTGTATATTAAACGAACAAAGCGGTAGACCGTCGAGTGGGCGGTGAGATGTGGACGTATATCGGTTTACTAGTTTTTTTTTGGTATTCTCGAACAAAAACAGTTTACGCTCACACCTACAGGCATGTACTGTTATCCTGAAAAACCAGTTTATATAATATCGGATGTTGAGAAACTCCGGGGCTCGTAATGTTAAAATTAGGAGCTCAATTTTTGCAGTAGGTATAACACAAAAAGTTCGTTGTGTGACTTTGGACTTAACTGAACAGGTGATAACTTCCATTTACATGTATTAATTAATATACAACTATTTGAAGTGCTCGATCAACCATTGGGAGAAACACAAGAAACCCCTGAGAGTTCCCTCGTGGGGGTGGGATCCCGAGGGGCTTTATGATTATATGTACAAATTAGTGACATTCGGTTAAGCTGTTCACCAGTCATCAGCGGACACACAAACAATTTTGTCATTTATAGGTCTATTGCTTACACTGTTTTATTCTATGCCTAAACATATACGCATAAATTCATTAATTCATTATTCAGATTAGAATTAATTTATTAAATTTGTTCGTTGTTAAAAGCACTGCTCTACCAAGGGCTATCGTGCTATGCCCACCACAGGTATTTAAAGTTGAATTTTAGCCTTATGAACTTTCAGACTTACCGCTAAGCTACTGCGGGCTCAGTTGTTTTTGAAAGTTCATATCAAAGAAAAAATTTCGAAGTCAAAACTGCTTCATTCACGTATCATGATAAGAGCACGAGATTTAAATAAATATTTATACAAGAGGGCGCCACTAAACACAATCCAGTGAATTTACGTGGTAGGACAAAATAAAAATGGAAATATTAGGTAAAGTGTAAAGTGTTTTGTTCTGCTTTAGTAAGAAAGAATCGAAGAAAAATCCCACTAGTTAATAGAAAAGACAGAACCGGGGAGGATGAGCTGTGCTTAGAATGGCAAAGGGGGATAGAAGCATTGAAAGAATCTCAATTTATAAATTAATAAAATCTATACGATACATCAGTGTTAGATACGTAAAATTAGCGTTTTGTAGAAACAAGTGAAATGATTGATAATTGATAGTTTTGCCCTGAAATAATAAAGATATCACTCTAAAACAATACAGTTGTTGCCATAAAATATACAGATGTTACCCTAAAACTGTACAGCTGTTGCCGTAAAATAGTACAGATGTTACCCTAAAATAGTACGATTGTTGCCCTAAAATAATACAAATGTTACCCTAAAAGCAGTACAATTGTTGTCTTAACATAATACAGATATTACCCTGAAACAGTACGGTTGTTGCCCTAAAATAATACAGATTTTACACTAAAACAATACAGCTGTTGCTATAAAATAATACAGGTGTTACTCTAAACAGTATAGTTGTTGCCCTAAAATAATACAGATGTTACTCTAAAACAATACAATTGTTGCCCTAAAATAATACAGATGTTACCCTAAAACAGTACAATTGTTGTCCTAAAATAACACTATGTAACAAATCTTTTTCTTTTTCTTGTTCCTGGGCAGAAAGTGTTATTTCCCAATTGCTTATGGCCAAAGTAAATGGAAAAGACCTATTTTTCTCTTCAAACTTTGCTTTTGTGACCAGAGTAATGAAAACAAGACAAGAGCGAAAAAGTCCTCTGTGATAGCACCTGCTAAAATGTGTGAAGCCTACAAGGTATAGTTCAGCATGCCTGTCGGGGATTAAGACAAACCCTGGACATATCATTTTACCTGCAAGCACTGCAATAAAACTCTAGAAGGTAAGACGGACAATTTTTGCTTGCTTGAATAGTAAGATTTTATATTATACAAATTTTAGGCCTTTTAAAATTTAAATATCTTTTAATTTAATATACAATAGTATTGAAAAAATATCACATATAAAATGTTTTGCATGAACCTCTTACACATTAGTTGTGGATGAAATAAACTTAATCTTCATAATAACAATTTTATTTCGCTCTTTTGCAGGATGGTACAGAGTGGAAAAGAGAGCCATGAAGTTCACTATTCCAAGAATTTGGCGTGAACTTGCTGACCACTTAAGCAATTACTACTTCTGTATGGTGGACCCTTACAAACGTCAGACTGGCAAAAATGCATTTGCTGTCATGTATCCGGACCTTCTATCATCCATCGCCCCAGTGCCACACTGCCCTGAGTTCCCTGTACCCATTCCATCAGAGAAAAAGCAGCCATCCTCAGAAGAGAGCAGCAAATCAGAAGAGGAGGTAGACGTTGAAGATCCAGATTACAATTTCAGAGGTGCAGATGGTCAGAAAAACCCATACTACCCCAACCAAAGGGACTTCAATGACTTCATCAGAAATCTTGGTCTAACAAAGTGCAATCGAGACTATATCTGGGGACTGATACGTGAAACTGATTTACATTACAGTCGCAAGTCTCGAAAAAGTACTCGCTTCTAAGCATTTTTGTATAACTTTAGTATAAATACATGTAAATCTTGATTCATATGTTGTTTTATTCAGACTTTATGTAAAAGAAAATGTACAAATTTGCCCGTTTTTACATAGAAAATAGGTTAATTTCTAAATTTCATTATCCAGGTTACAAAAGCAAAGTTTGAAGGGAATAATGGCCATTTTCTCTACTTTTACAACATAAGCAATTAAGAAATAACACATACTATCCAGGAACAAAATTTGTGTTACACAGTGTAATACAGATGTTACGCTAAAACAGTATAATTATTGCCCTAAAACAGTACAGTTATTGCTCTAAAATAGTACAGGTATTGCCCTTTCTAAAATGGTGAACATCTGTCAAAAAAATAGGCATTCCGCCCAAGTATTAACACTCGAAGAAAGGTTGTTTGTTTCCATACACGCACAAAGCTGCAATATGGGATATCTTTGCTGTTTCTATCACATGTATCGACACCCAGTTTTAAACGTTATAAGCCCTCACTGTTCCCGCTGAGTCTATAAGACAAAAATCGATTTCATGTTATAATTCTTAATGTCCTAACATGTTTAATTATGGCCACTTGTAAAGAACCTTCGACACAATTTTTTAACAACGATTTATAAGCTGAATTTAAGATTTTCACTGATTTGTTGATATTTAACAATATATTAATTGTTCATTAGCAAATATTTATTGCTGTGCGACTTACAATAATATTTTGCACATAAGATTACACAATAAACTATTTCTCTAAGAATAGAGTACTATATATAATAAACAATGTTCTTGTGATGTCTAAATGACATCAATAGTTTCTGGTTAACCGATCAACCGTCAGATATATGGATTCTTTTAATCCGCACTCTTATACCAAGTGGAAGAATTTTCAACTAAATTAAGAAATCAGATCTTAAAAAAATACGCTATTTTTCTTCAATAATGGTACACTGTGGATCAATGGCACTGTAAAATAGTCCTGAAGACGTCAGCGATTTAAACAGCCATAACTAATGAACTTCTAGTAACTGTATTTCCTACTCACTACACATGACTTCCAAACCCATTCGTTTTTGTTTATTAAATATTTTTTGTTTAAAAAAGTATTTAAATCACCGTGAAAATATTTATGCATTAATTACAAGTCTTCTTTGATTATTTTTGTTAAATATAAACGAGAAAACCCATCTTTAAAGACCTTATATACTACGATGTGCATGCAAGTGGTGTGGTTTTAATAAGGTTCGAACGATGACCTCTGATTTCAGCTCAGAATATGAAACATTCCTTACTTACTGTTTAATGTCTCTAATAACTTAAATCTTTTGTATGGGTGTTGGTATTCAAGCTAATATTTCTTTATGCCCTGAACAACAAACGTGATACTCTGACAACTTGGGATGTTTTAAAGACAAGTAATGCTGCACTTACTTCCACAGATTTTTTCTTGCTTTCAAACTTCAGACGTCATATTCTATTGTAGCCTACAGAGTGCATGATTATTATAGTGATTTACGACATGTGCACGTTTTATCGACGTTAATACAGTACAAACTGCAACGTTAAATGTCCCTTATGTTACGTCATTTTAGTGTATACTGACTAACTGGCAGAGAACACGCTACTGCACAGTGGTGGAAGTGGTTAAAACAGGTGACCCTTTCAGACAATCTTTGGCTCCCTTTCGGGAGAAACTTAGTATAATATATTACCAGTTTATCAGTTACTTTGTCAGTACAGTTAATTTATCGAAGTTCCTTTTTCACATTGTAAATGTACGATATTTACAGACACTATACATACCCGTCAATGTTTGTTGACTTTAATTTCTGTCATGACAAATTATCGGTTTTCTCCTATAATGTGAACTTTACATAACAACCTATTAGTTTTCCTCTTAGTAAGATTTCTACATAAGGTACTTATTTTCCTTGTCTTTCTAAATATGATTTTACCGATATGTCGTTACTCGAAAGTTGTTCACTCAGTAATAAAGGTTCCCCGCTAATGCAGCAGTAAGTCTTCGGATTTATAACGCTTAAATCAGGGATTCCATTCCCCTCGGTGGACTCAGCAGATAGCCTAACGTGCCTTTGCTATAAGAAAACACACACAGTAATAAATATAATCTGAGTCACGTGAGAAACATAATTCCAACACGTTTCAGGCTTGTTACTTGTGTTTCTTCCCTTTTAGGTTGATATAAACATTGTAACAGTTTTTAGTCTGTTACACTGTTAAAAACGTCTGTAATTATATATAGAAGCTTTTTCAAAGTTTTCATAATAATATATTTAACAAGTATCTTTATATATAGCAACTTGGTGAATTAAAATTTCTATAGTTTTTATCATGTTTAAAACATGTTGTTCAAGATATATGTTGCAGTCAATAAAAAAACGTAGACCACGTGTCTTTTGACACAACCCAGACCTAAGAGAGTTAAACGCCGTTTCTCTTATCAACTATAAACAGAACCTACAGGTTTGATGTTGTGCAACAGAGAAAGCTAGAAAGGTTAATTAGCCGAGAAAGCAATAAGATGTTTTAGCTTACAGTCTGTAGAAAAATTTATTTATGTTACACCTGTTCATTCCTCTATTCTTTCTTTGTTTTAATAAAACTAACATTGGTAATTATTGTACTGTTATTTGCTTACTCTGACAGTGACACATAAAGTGAGTGTATAAGACATACACAAACAGGTTGTTCCAGAATATTCTGTTTATTTTGGTTACTTTTTAACAATTAGGTTAGTATTCTGGGATGATAATTAATTAGCACACTTACACGGGCTCAATAGAGCATGAGAAATCAATCTAGCATGATGAACTCTGTGGGATGAATGGAGAGGATAATGATATAATTAATGTGATAAAAAAACAAAGTTTGTGTGCTTACTACCATAAAGTACTGGAAAAGCACAATATAAACATAAATTTGTGTGTAAACTATCATAAAGTACTAGATAAGCACAATATAAGCATACTGTTTGGTGTGCTAACTATGATAAATTAACAGATATGCACAATATAAGCACAAACTTTGTGTGCATACTATCATAAAATACTAGATAAGCACAATATAAATATAAAGTTTGGGCTTGTACTATAATAAAGTACAATATAAACATATAGATAAGCACAATATAAACATATAGTTTAGTGTTTACTATAATAAAGTAATAAGTAAGCACAATAAAACACACATATTTGCACATTTATCGGAATGTGTGTGTTTTCTTATGGCCAAGCGACATCGGGCTGATTTGCAGAGTACACGTTTATCGGAATGAGGTAATCAGGAAGTGATGTTTTTCATGACTTAAAGTATTTGGTTCCCTTAAGTACGAAAAGTTGTGAAAACTAAAGACTTTATTTATACCCAGCATAGGTTGGGTCATTTTTTCATTTGTTACGTGTTCTAACGAGACCTTTCTCTCTCCTATTTATTAACTGTATATCTTTGTGTGCCAGTAACATTCATTATGTGTGGGATGGGTGTGCATAAACCTAGAAAGGACGACATTAATCTATGAAACTTTGGGCGTGATCAGATACACCAATCGAAAGGGTGTGACCTCCTGAGTCCTAAGCTGTAATTATATCTCAAACAGGTCCAGCAATGAAGGAGCTGAGTATTCAAAAGTTTTCACGTGAAGCGTCCTACGAGTCACTATGTCCCTGTTTGAAATATACGGTTAAACAAAAAAAAATTATTGTGTGTTCTCATTTATGTCAGTATCAAAGCGAAAACAAATATCGTTAAAGAAAATGTTTGTTGTTAATACCGTGTAATAGCTGTTAAAATGTTTCTTCTTAATAGCAGGTGTAGTAGCTGTTACAATGTTTGTTGTTAATACGTAGTACTAGCTGTTAAAATATTTGTTGTTAAAACAATATACTGACTGTTACTTTCTTTTACTTACTGTTTTTTTATGTTACATATCTGGTAATTGTTGTGTTTTTCTCGGATACTGTTTTTTATAAAGTTTTATATTTGGTAATTATTCAGTTTCTCTCAGTTACTGTTTTTTATAAAGATCAATATCTGGTAAATGTTGAGTTTCTTTCAGTTATTATTTTTTATAAAGATCAATATCTGGTTATTGTTGAGTTTCTTTCAGTTACTTTTTATAAAGATCAATATCTGGTTATTGTTGAATTTCTCTCAGTTTCTGTTTTTATAAAATTCTGTATGTAATTATTGTTGAGCTACTTTTTGTTATTGGTTTTTATAAAATTATATGTCTAATAATAGCTGAGATTCTCTCAGTTACTGTTTTCTATAAAGTTCAATATCTGGTAACTGTTGAATTTCTCTCAGTTCTTTTTTTCGTATAAAGTTCTGTGTCGGGTAATTGTTTAGTTTCTCTCAGTTACTGTTTTTTATAATGTCCAAATATCAGGAAATTGTTGAGTTTCTCTCATTTACTGTTTTATATAAAGTTCAATATATGGTAATTAATGAGTTACTCTGAGATCATTTTTTGTTATAAAGTTCTATGTGTGGTAATTGTTGATTTCTTTTCAGTTCCTTTATTGTTATAAAGCTCAATATCTAATAATTGTTGAGTTTCTCTCAGTTAACGTTTTTTACAAGGTTCAATATCTGGTAATTGTTGAGTCTCTCTCAGTTACTGTTTTTTATAAAATTATATGTCTAATACTTGCTTAATTTATCATCAGTTACTTATTTTTATAAAGTTTAATATGTGGTAACTGTTGAGTTTCTCTCAGTTCGTTTTTGTTATAAAATTCTATACCAGGTAATTGTTAAGTTTCTCTGACTTACTGTTTTTTATAATCTTTAATATCTAGTAATTGTTGAGTTTCTATGAGTTACTTTTTTTATAAAGTTCTATATCTGGAAATTGTTGAATTTCTCTCAGTTCCTTTTTTGATAGAAAGTTTCTTATGTGGTCATTGTTGAGTCTCTTTCAGTTACTTTTTTTATAAAGATCAATATTTGGTTATTGTTGAGTTTCTTTCAGTTACGTTTTTATCAAGTTCATTATATGGTAATTGTTGAATTTCTCTCAGTTACTGCTTTTATAATATTCCATATGTAATTATTGTTGAGTTAATTTTTGTTATTTTTTTTATCAAATTATATGTGCAATAATTTTTGAGTTTCTCCCAGTTACTGTTATTTATAAAGTTCTATAACTAATAATAATAGTTGAGTATTTCTTTGTTACTGTTTTTAATAGTTCAATATCTGGTAACTGTTGAATTTCTTTCAGTTTTTTTTTTATAAAGTTCAATATCTGGTATTTAATGAGTTTCTCTGAATTCATTTTTTGTTATAAAGTTCTATAGGTGGTAATTGTTGATTTCTTCTCAATTCCTTTATTGTTATAAAGTACAATATCTAATAATTGTTGAGTTTCTCTCAGTTACTTGTTTTTGAAAAGTTCAATATCTTGTAATTGTAGAGTTTATCTCAGTTTCTGTTTTTAAATATTCAATATCTGGTAATTGATGAATTCTCTTAGATCGTATTTGTTATAAAATCCAATATCTGGTAATTGTTTAGTTTCTGTCAGTTACACTTTTTTATAAAGATCTATTTCTAATTATTGTTGAGTTTCTCTCACTTACTGTTTTTTATAAAGTTCTATACCTGATAATTGTTCAGCTTCCTTCAGTTACTGTTTTTTTTATAAAGTTCAATTTTATGGTTATTTTTGACTTTCTCTTAGTTACTGATTTTTATAAAGTTTAATATCTGCTAACTGTTGAGTTTCTCTCAGTTACTGTTTTTATAAAGTTCAATTTATGGTAATTGTTGAGTTTCTCTCAGTTACTGTTTTGATCAAGTTCTATATCTGGTCATTGTTGAGTCTCTTTCAGTTACTGTTTTTTAAAAAGATCAATATCTGGTTATCGTCGAGTTTCTTTCAGTTACGTTTTTATCAAGTTCATTATATGGTAATTGTTAAATGTCTCTCAGTTAGTGCTTTTTTAATATTCAATATGTAATTATTGTTGAGTTAATTTTTGTTATTGTATTTTATAAAATTATATGTGCAATAATTGCTGAGTTTCTCTCAGTTACTGTTTTTAAAAAAATTATATGTCTAATAATTGCTGAGTTTCTTTCAGTTACTGTTTTTTTTTTAAAAATATATGTCTAATAATTGCTGAGTTTCTCTCACTTACTGTTGTTTATAAAGTTCAATAACTGGTAATAGTTGAGTTTTTCTTAGTTACAGTTTTTAATAGTTCAATATATGGTAACTGTTGAATTTTTCCCAGTTCTTTTTTGGTAAAAAATGCTGTACCGGGTAATTGTTTGGTTTCTCTCAGTTACTGTTTTCAATGAAATTGAATATCTGGTAATTGTTGAGTTTCTTTCAATCACTGTTTTTTATAATGTTCAATATCAGGAAATTATTGAGTTTCTCTCATTTACTGTTTTTTTTATAAAGTTCAATATATGGTAATTAATGAGTTTCTCTGAGTTCATTTTTTGTTATAAAGTTTTATATGTGGTAATTGTTGATTTCTTCTAAGTTCTTTTATTGTTATCAAATTCAATGTCTAATAATTGTTGAGTTTCTCTTAGTTACCTTTTTTTACAAAATTCAATATCTAATAATTGTTGAGTTACTCTCAGTTACTGTTTTTAAAAGTTCTATATCTGGTAATTGATGAGTTTCTCTCTGTTATTTTTTTGGTATAAAGTTCAGGATCGGGTAATTGTTGAGTTTCTTTCAGTTACTGTTTTTTATAAAGTTTTATATCTGATAATTGTTAGGTTTATTTTAGTTACTGTTTTTTATAATGTTCAATATATTGAAATTGTTGAGTTTCACTCAGTTACTGTTTTTTATAAAGTTCAATATCTGGTAATTGGTGAGTTTTTCTTAGTTACTGTTTTTAAATGTTCGATATCTGGTAACTGTTGAGTTTCTCTCGTTTCTTTTTTTGGTATAAAGTTCAGTGTCGGGTAATTGTTTAGTTTGTTTTAGTTACTGTTTTCAATGAAATTGAATATCTAGTAATTGTTGAGTTTCTTACAGTTAGTGTTTTATATAAAGTTCAATATATGGTAATTAATGAGTTTCTCTGAGTTCATTTTCTGTTATAAAGTTCTATATGTGGTAATTGTTGATTTCTTTTCAGTTCCTTTATTGTAATAAAGTTCAATATCTAATAATTGTTGAGTTTCTCTCAGTTACCTTTTTTTACAAGGTTCAATATCTGGTAATTGTTGAGTTTCTCTCAGTTCGTTTTTGTAATAAAATTCAATATCGGGTAATTGTTGAGTTTCTTTGAGTTACTTTTTTATAAAGTTCTATATCTGGAAATTGTTGAATTTCTCTTAGCTTGTTTTTTGTTAGAAAGTTCTTTATCTGGTCATTGTTGAGTCTCTTTCAATTACTGTTTTTTATAAAGTTCTATATCTGGTAATTGTTGAGTTTCTTTCAGTTACTGTTTTTTATAAAGATCAATATCTGGTTATTGTTGAGTTTCTTTCAGTTACGTTTTTATCAAGTTCATTATATGGTAATTGTTAAATTTCTCTCAGTTAATGCTTTTATAATATTCCATATGTAATTATTGTTGAGTTAATTTTTGTTATTGTTTTTTATCAAATTATATGTGCAATAATTGCTGAGTTTCTCTCAGTTACTGTTGTTTATAAAGTTCAATAACTGGTAATAGTTGAGTTTTTCTCAGTTACTGTTTTTTATGAAATTATATTCTAATAACTGTTGAGTTTCTCTCACTTAGTGTTTTTCATAAAGTTCAATATTTGGTAATTAATGAGTTTCTCTGAATTCATTTTTTGTTATAAAGTTCTATATGTGGTAATAGTTGATTTCTTTTCAATTCCTTTATTGTTATAAAGTACAATATCTGGTAATTGTTGAGTTTATCTCAGTTACTGTTTGTAGATATTCAATATCTGGTAATTGATGAATTCACTCAGATCGTTTTTGTTATAAAATTCAATATCGGGTAATTGTTTAGTTTCTGTCAGTTACTCTTTTTTATAAAGATCTATTTTTAATTATTGTTGAGTTTCTCTCACTTATTGTTTTTCATAAAGTTCTATACCTGATAATTGTTCAGTTTCCTTCAGTTACAGTTTTTTTATAAAGTTCAATTTTATGGTAATTGTAGAGTTTCTCTCAGTTACTGTTTTGATCAAGTTCTATATCTGGTCATTGTTGAGTCTCTTTCAGTTACTTTTTTTAAAAGATCAATATCTGGTTATCGTCGAGTTTCTTTCAGTTACGTTTTTATCAAGTTCATTATATTGTAATTGTTAAATGTCTCTCAGTTAGTGCTTTTTTAATATACAAAAGGCGTTATTGTTAAGCTAATTTTTCTTATTGTATTTTATAAAATTATATGTGCAATAATTGCTGAGTTTCTCTTAGTTACTGTTGTTTATAAAGTTCAATAACTGGTAATAGTTGAGTTTTTCTTTGTTTCTGTTTTTAATAGTTCAATATGTGGTAACTGTTGAATTTCTTTCAGTTACTGTTTTTTATAATGTTCAATATCAGGAAATTGTGGAGTTTGTCTAAGTTACTGTTTTTAGATATTCAATATCTGGTAATTGATGAATTCTCTCAGATCGTTTTTGTTATAAAATTCAACATCGGGTAATTGTTTAGTTTCTTTCAGTTACTCTTTTTTATAAAGATCTATTTCTAATTATTGTTGAGTTTCTCTCACTTATTGTTTTTAATAAAGTTCTATACCTGATAAGTGTTCAGTTTTTTTCAGTTACTGTTTTTTTATAAAGTTCAATTTTATGTAATTTTTGAGTTTCTCTTAGTTACTATTTTTAAAAGTTGAATGTCTGGTAACTGTTGAGTTTCTCTCAGTTACTGTTTTTATGAAGTTCTATATCTGGTCATTGTTGAGTCTCTTTCAGTTACTGTTTTTAAAAGATCAATATCTGGTTATCGTCGAGTTTCTTTCAGTTACGTTTTTATCAAGTTCATTATATGGTAATTGTTAAATGTCTCTCAGTTAGTGCTTTTTTAATATTCAATATGTAATTATTGTTGAGTTAATTTTTGTTATTGTATTTTATAAAATTATATGTGCAATAATTGCTGAGTTTCTCTCAGTTACTGTTTTTAAAAAAAATTATATGTCTAATAATTGCTGAGTTTCTTTCAATCTCTGTTTTTTATAATGTTCAATATCAGGAAATTATTGAGTTTCTCTCATTTACTGTTTTTTTTATAAAGTTCAATATATGGTAATTACTGAGTTTCTCTGAGTTAATTTTTTGTTATAAAGTTTTATATGTGGTAATTGTTGATTTCTTCTAAGTTCTTTTATTGTTATCAAATTGAATGTCTAATAATTGTTGAGTTTCTCTTAGTTACCTTTTTTTACAAGATTCAATATCTAATAATTGTTGAGTTACTCTCAGTTACTGTTTTTAAAAGCTCTATATCTGGTAATTGATTAGTTTCTCTCCGTTATTTTTTTGGTATAAAGTTCAGGATCGGGTAATTGTTTAGTTTCTCTCAGTTACTGTTTTCAATGAAATTCAATATCTGGTAATTGTTGAGTTTCTCTCAGTTACTGTTTTTTACAAGGTTCAATATCTGGTAATTGTTGAGTTTCTCTCAGTTCGTTTTTGTAATAAAATTCAATATCGGGTAATTGTTAAGTTTCTCTGAGTTACTGTTTTTATAAAGTTTTATACCTGATAATTGTTTAGTTTTTTTAGTTACTGTTTCTTATAAAGTTAATTATCAGGTAATTGTTGAGTTTCTTTGACTTACTGTTTTTTATAATGTTTAATATCTGGTAATTGTTGAGTTTCTTTGAGTTACTTTTTTATAAAGTTCTATATCTGGAAATTGTTGCATTTCTCTTAGCTCCTTTTTTGTTAGAAAGTTCTTTATCTGGTCATTGTTCAGTCTCTTTTAATTACTGTTTTTTATAAAGTTCTATATCTGGTAATTGTTGAGTTTCTTTCAGTTACTTTTTTTTATAAAGTTCAATATCTGGTAATTGTTGAGTTTTTCTCATTTACTGTTTTTTTGAAATTATATTCTAATAACTGTTGAGTTTCTCTCACTTAGTGTTTTTTATAAAGTTCAATATCTGGTAATTAATGAGTTTCTCTGAATTCATTTTTTGTTATAAAGTTCTGTATGTGGTAATAGTTGATTTCTTCTCAATTCCTTTATTGTTATAAAGTACAATATCTGGTAATTGTTGAGTTTATCTCAGTTACTGTTTGTAGATATTCAATATCTGGTAATTGATGAATTCACTCAGATCGTTTTTATTATAAAATTCAATATCGGGTAATTGTTTAGTTTCTGTCAGTTACTCTTTTTTATAAAGATCTATTTCTAATTATTGTTGAGTTTCTCTCACTTATTGTTTTTCATAAAGTTCTATACCTGATAATTGTTCAGTTTCCTTCAGTTACAGTTTTTTTATAAAGTTCAATTTTGTGGTAATTTTTGAGTTTCTCTTAGTTACTATTTTTAAAAGTTCAATATCTGGTAACTGTTGAGTTTCTCTCAGTTACTGTTTTTATAAAGTTCAATATATGGTAATTGTAGAGTTTCTCTCAGTTACTGTTTTGATCAAGTTCTATATCTGGTCATTGTTGAGTCTCTTTCAGTTACTTTTTTTAAAAATATCAATATCTAGTTATCGTCGAGTTTCTTTCAGTTACGTTTTTATCAAGTTCATTATATGGTAATTGTTAAATGTCTCTCAGTTAGTGCTTTTTTAATATTCCATATGTAGTTATTGTTGAGCTAATTTTTGTTATTGTATTTTATAAAATTATATGTGCAATAATTGATGAGTTTCTCTCAGTTACTATTTTAAAAAAAAATTATATGTCTAATAATTGCTGAGTTTCTCTCACTTACTGTTGTTTATAAAGTTCAATAACTGGTAATAGTTGAGTTTTTCTTAGTTACTGTTTTTAATAGTTCAATATATGGTAACTGTTGAGTTTTTCCCAGTTCTTTTTTTGGTATAAAGTTCAGTATCGGGTAATTGTTTGGTTTCTCTCAGTTACTCTTTTCAATGAAATTGAATATCTGGTAATTGTTGAGTTTCTTTCAATCACTGTTTTTTATAATGTTCAATATCAGGAAATTATTGAGTTTCTCTCATTTACCGTTTTTTTATAAAGTTCAATATATGGTAATTAATGAGTTTCTCTGAGTTAATTTTTTTTGTTATAAAGTTTTATATGTGGTAATTGTTGATTTCTTCTAAGTTCTTTTATTGTTATCAAATTCAATGTTTAATAATTGTTGAGTTTCTCTTAGTTACCTTTTTTTACAAGGTTCAATCTCTAATAATTGTTGAGTTACTTTCAGTTACTGTTTTAAAAGTTCTATATCTGGTAATTGATGAGTTTCTCTCCGTTAATTTTTTGGTATAAAGTTCAGGATCGTGTAATTGTTTAGTTTCTCTCAGTTACTGTTTTCAATGAAATTCAATATCTGGTAATTGTTGAGTTTCTTTCAGTTACTGTTTTTATAAAGTTTTATATCTGATAATTGTTAGGTTTATTTCAGTTACTGTTTTTATAATGTTCAATATCGTGAAATTGTTGAGTTTCTCTCAGTTACTGTTTTTATAAAGTTCAATATCTGGTAATTGGTGACTTTTTTCTTAGTTACTGTTTTTAAATGTTCGATATCTGGTAACTGTTGGGTTTCTCTCTTTCTTTTTTTTGGTATAAAGTTCAGTGTCGGGTAATTGTTTAGTTTGTTTCAGTTACTGTTTTCAATGAAATTGAATATCTGGTAATTGTTGAGTTTCTTACAGTTACATTTTTGTATAAAGTTCAATATATGGTAATTAATGAGTTTCTCTGAGTTCGTTTTTTGCTATAAAGTTTTATATGTGGTAATTGTTGATTTCTTTTCAGTTCCTTTTTTGTAATAATGTTGAATATCTAATAATTGTTGAGTTTCTCTCAGTTACCTTTTTTTACAAGGTTCAATATCTGGTAATTGGTGAGTTTTTCTTAGTTACTGTTTTTAAATGTTCGATATCTGGTAACTGTTGAGTTTCTCTAGGTACTTTTTTTGGTATAAAGTTCAGTGTCGGGTAATTGTTTAGTTTGTCTCAGTTACTGTTTTCAATGAAATTCAATATCTCGTAATTGTTGAGTTTCTTTGAGTTACTTTCTATAAAGTTCTATATCTGGAAATTGTTGTATTGCTCTCAGTTCCTTTTTTGTTAGAAAGTTCTTTATCTGGTCATTGTTGAGTTTCCCTCAGTTACTTTTTTTAAAAAGATCAATATCTGGTTATCGTCGAGTTTCTTTCAGTTACGTTTTTATCAAGTTCATTATATGGTAGTTGTTAAATGTCTCTCAGTTAGTGCTTTTTTAATATTCCATATGTAGTTATTGTTGAGCTAATTTTTGTTGTTGTATTTTATAAAATTATATGTGCAATAATTGCTGAGTTTCTCTCAGTTACTGTTTTATAAAAAAATTATATGTCTAATAATTGCTGAGTTTCTCTCACTTACTGTTGTTCATAAAGTTCAATAACTGGTAATAGTTGAGTTTTTCTTAGTTACTGTTTTTAATAGTTCAATATATGGTAACTGTTGAGTTTTTCCCAGTTCTTTTTTTTGGTATAAAGTTCAGTATCGGTAATTGTTTGGTTTCTCTGTTACTCTTTTCAATGAAATTGAATATCTGGTAATTGTTGAGTTTCTTTCAATCACTGTTTTTATAATGTTCAATATCAGGAAATTATAGAGTTTCTCTCATTTACCGTTTTTTTATAAAGTTCAATATATGGTAATTAATGAGTTTCTCTGAGTTAATTTTTTTTGTTATAAAGTTTTATACGTGGTAATTGTTGATTTCTTCTAAGTTCTTTTATTGTTATCAAATTCAATGTTTAATAATTGTTGAGTTTCTCTTAGTTATTTTTTTTTACAAGGTTCAATCTCTAATAATTGTTGAGTTACTTTCAGTTACTGTTTTTAAAAGTTCTATATCTGGTAATTGATGAGTTTCTCTCCGTTATTTTTTTGGTATAAAGTTCAGGATCGTGTAATTGTTTAGTTTCTCTCAGTTACTGTTTTCAATGAAATTCAATATCTGGTAATTGTTGAGTTTCTTTCAGTTACTGTTTTTTATAAAGTTCAATATATGGTAATTAATGAGTTTCTCTGAGTTCGTTTTTTGCTATAAAGTTCTATATGTGGTAATAGTTGATTTCTTCTCAATTCCTTTATTGTTATAAAGTACAATATCTGGTAATTGTTGAGTTTATCTCAGTTACTGTTTGTAGATATTCAATATCTGGTAATTGATGAATTCACTCAGATCGTTTTTATTATAAAATTCAATATCGGGTAATTGTTTAGTTTCTGTCAGTTACTCTTTTTTATAAAGATCTATTTCTAATTATTGTTGAGTTTCTCTCACTTCTTGTTTTTCATAAAGTTCTATACCTGATAATTGTTCAGTTTCTTTCAGTTACAGCTTTTTTATAAAGTTCAATTTTATGGTAATTTTTGAGTTTCTCTTAGTTACTACTTTTAAAAGTTCAATATCTGGTCATTGTTGAGTCTCTTTCAGTTACTTTTTTTAAAAGATCAATATCTGGTTATCGTCGAGTTTCTTTCAGTTACGTTTTTATCAAGTTCATTATATTGTAATTGTTAAATGTCTCTCAGTTAGTGCTTTTTTAATATTCCATATGTCGTTATTGTTAAGCTAATTTTTCTTATTGTATTTTATAAAATTATATGTGCAATAATTGCTGAGTTTCTCTTAGTTACTGTTGTTTATAAAGTTCAATAACTGGTAATAGTTGAGTTTTTCTTTGTTTCTGTTTTTAATAGTTCAATATGTGGTAACTGTTGAATTTCTTTCAGTTACTGTTTTTTATAATGTTCAATATCAGGAAATTGTTGAGTTTCTCTCAGTTACTGTTTTAGATATTCAATATCTGGTAATTGTTGAATTCTCTCAGATCGTTTTTGTTATAAAATTCAATATCTGGTAATTGTTTAGTTTCTTTCAGTTACTCTTTTTATAAAGATCTATTTCTAATTATTGTTGAGTTTCTCTCACTTATTGTTTTAATAAAGTTCTATATCTGATAATTGTTGAGTTTTTTTCAGTTACTGTTTTTTTTATAAAGTTCAATTTTATGTAATTTTGAGTTTCTCTTAGTTACTATTTTTAAAAGTTGAATATCTGGTAATTGTTGAGTTTCTCTCAGTTACTGTTTTATGAAGTTCTATATCTGGTCATTGTTGAGTCTCTTTCAGTTCCTGTTTTTAAAAAGATCAATATCTGGTTATTGTTGAGTTTCTTTCAGTTACGTTTTTTATCAAGTTCATTATATGGTAATTGTTAAATGTCTCTCAGTTAGTGCTTTTTAATATTCCATATGTAATTATTGTTGAGTTAATTTTTGTTATTTCATTTTATAAAATTATATGTGCAATAATTGTTGAGTTTCTCTCAGTTACTGTTGTTTATAAAGTTCAATAACTGGTAATAGCTGAGTTTTTCTTAGTTACTGTTTTTAATAGCTCAATAACTGGTAATAGTTGAGTTTTTCTCAGTTCTTTTTTTGGTACAAAGTTCAGTATCGAGTAATTGTTTGGTTTCTCTCAGTTACTTTTTTCAATGAAATTGAATATCTGGTAATTGTTGAGTTTCTTTCAATCACTGTTTTGTATAACGTTCAATATCATAAATTATTGAGTTTTACTCATTTACTGTTTTTTTATAAAGTTCAATATATGGTAATTAATGAGTTTTTCTGAGTTCATTTTTTGTGATAAAGTTCTATATGTGGTTGTTGTTCATTTCTTCTAAGTTGCTTTATTGTTATCAAATTCAATATCTAATAATTGTTGAGTTTCTCTTCGTTACCTTTTTTTACAAGGTTGAATATCTAATAATTGTTGAGTTTCTCTCAGTTACTGTTTTCAAAAGTTCAATATCTGGTAATTGATGAGTTTCTCTCCGTTTTTTTTTTAGTATAAAGTTCAGGATCGGGTAATTGTTTAGTTTTATTGTTTAGTTTCTCTCAGTTACTGTTTTATATAAAGTTCAATATATGGTAATTAATAAGTTTTTCTGAGTTCATTTTTTGTTATAAAGTTCTATATGTGGTAATTGGTGATTTCTTTTCAGTTCCTTTATTGTAATAAAGTTCAATATCTAATAATTGTTGAGTTTCTCTCAGTTACCTTTTTTTATAAGGTTCAATATCTGGTAATTGTTGAGTTTCTCTCAGTTTGTTTTTGTAATAAAATTCAATATCGGGTAATTGTTGAGTTTCTCTCAGTTACTGTTTTTATAAAGTTTTATATCTGATAATTGTTTAGTTTTTTCAGTTACTGTTTTTTATAAAGTTAAATATCAGGTAATTGTTGAGTTTCTCTGACTTTCTGTTTTTGATAATGTTCTATATCTGGAAATTGTTGAGTTTCTCTCAGTTCCTTTTTTGTTAGAAAGTTCCTTATCTGGTCATTGTTGAATTTCTTTCAGTTCCTTTTTTGTTAGAAAGTTCCTTATCTGGTCATTGTTGAGTTTCTTTCAGTTACTGTTTTATATAAAGTTCTATATCTCGTAATTGTTGAGTTTCTTTTAGTTACTGTTTTTTATAAAGATCAATATCTGGTTATTGTTGAGTTTCTTTCAGTTACGTTTTTATTAAGTTCATTATATGGTAATTGTTAAATTTCTCTCAGTTAGTGCTTTTATAATATTCTATATGTAATTATTGGTGAATTAATTTTTGTTATTGTTTTTTATCAAATTATATGTGCAATAATTGCTGAGTTCTTTCAGTTACTGTTTTTAAAAATTATATGTCTAATAATTGTTGAGTTTCTCTCAGTTACTGTTGTTTATAAAGTTAAATAACTGGTAATAGTTGAGTTTTTTTTGTTACTGTTTTAATAGTTCAATATCTGGTTAGTTGTTGAATTTCTTTCAGTTACTGTTTTTATAATATTCAATATCAGGAAATTGTTGAGTTTCTCTGAGTTACTGTTTTTTATAAAATTCAATATCTGGGAATTGTTGAGTTTTTCCCAGTTTCAAGTTTTTTATGAAATTATATTCTAATAATTGTTGAGTTTCTCTCAGTTACTGTTTTTTATAATGATCAATATCAGGAAATTGTTGAGTTTATCTCAAATTGTGTTTTTAAATATTCAATATCTGGTAATTGATGAATTCTCTCAGATCGTTTTTGTTATAAAATTCAATATCGGGTAATTGTTTAGTTTCTGTCAGTTACACTCTTTCATAAAGATCTATTTCTAATTATTGTTGAGTTTCTCTCACTTACTGTTTTTTATAAAGTTCTATACCTCATAATTGTTCAGTTTCTCTCAGTTACTGTTTTTATAAAGTTCAAAATATGGTAATTGTTGAGTTTCTCATAGTTACTGTTTGTATCAAGTTCTATATCTGGTCATTGTTGAGTCTCTTTCAGTTACTGTTTTTTATAGAGATCAATATCTGGTTATTGTCGAGTTTCTTTCAGTAACGTTTTTATCAAGTTCATTATATGGTAATTGTTAAATGTCTCTCAGTTAGTGCTTTTTTAATATTCAATATGTAATTATTGTTGAGTTAATTTTTGTTATTGTATTTTATAAAATTATATGTGCAATAATTGCTGAGTTTCTCTCAGTTACTGTTTTTAAAAAAAATTATATGTCTAATAATTGCTGAGTTTCTTTCAATCTCTGTTTTTTATAATGTTCAATATCAGGAAATTATTGAGTTTCTCTCATTTACTGTTTTTTTTATAAAGTTCAATATATGGTAATTACTGAGTTTCTCTGAGTTAATTTTTTGTTATAAAGTTTTATATGTGGTAATTGTTGATTTCTTCTAAGTTCTTTTATTGTTATCAAATTGAATGTCTAATAATTGTTGAGTTTCTCTTAGTTACCTTTTTTTACAAGATTCAATATCTAATAATTGTTGAGTTACTCTCAGTTACTGTTTTTAAAAGCTCTATATCTGGTAATTGATTAGTTTCTCTCCGTTATTTTTTTGGTATAAAGTTCAGGATCGGGTAATTGTTTAGTTTCTCTCAGTTACTGTTTTCAATGAAATTCAATATCTGGTAATTGTTGAGTTTCTCTCAGTTACTGTTTTTTACAAGGTTCAATATCTGGTAATTGTTGAGTTTCTCTCAGTTCGTTTTTGTAATAAAATTCAATATCGGGTAATTGTTAAGTTTCTCTGAGTTATGTTTTTATAAAGTTTTATACCTGATAATTGTTTAGTTTTTTTAGTTACTGTTTTTATAAAGTTAATTATCAGGTAATTGTTGAGTTTCTTTGAGTTACTGTTTTTATAATGTTTAATATCTGGTAATTGTTGAGTTTCTTTCAGTTACTTTTTTATAAAGTTCTATATCTGGAAATTGTTGATTTCTCTTAGTTCCTTTTTTTTTGTTAGAAAGTTCAATATCTGGTAATTGTTGAGTCTTCTTTTAGTTACTGTTTTTTATAAAGTTCTATATCTGGTAATTGTTGAGTTTCTTTCAGTTACTTTTTTTTATAAAGTTCAATATCTGGTAATTGTTGAGTTTTTCTCAGTTACTGTTTTTTTGAAATTATATTCTAATAACTGTTGAGTTTCTCTCACTTAGTGTTTTTTATAAAGTTCAATATCTGGTAATTAATGCGTTTCTCTGAATTCATTTTTTTGTTATAAAGTTCTGTATGTGGTAATAGTTGATTTCTTCTCAATTCCTTTATTGTTATAAAGTTCAATATCTGGTAATTGTTGAGTTTATCTCAGTTACTGTTTTAGATATTCAATATCTGGTAATTGTTGAATTCTCTCAGATCGTTTTTTTTATAAAATTCAATATCGGGTAATTGTTTAGTTTCTCTCAGTTACTCTTTTTTATAAAGATCTATTTCTAATTATTGTTGAGTTTCTCTCAGTTATTGTTTTTTATAAAGTTCTATACCTGATAATTGTTCAGTTTCCTTCAGTTACAGTTTTTTTATAAAGTTCAATTTTGTGGTAATTTTTGAGTTTCTCTTAGTTACTATTTTTAAAAGTTCAATATCTGGTAACTGTTGAGTTTCTCTCAGTTACTGTTTTTATAAAGTTCAATATATGGTAATTGTAGAGTTTCTCTCAGTTACTGTTTTGATCAGTTCTATATCTGGTCATTGTTGAGTCTCTTTCAGTTACTTTTTTTAAAAGATCAATATCTGGTTATCGTCGAGTTTCTTTCAGTTACGTTTTTATCAAGTTCATTATATGGTAATTGTTAAATGTCTCTCAGTTAGTGCTTTTTTAATATTCCATATGTAGTTATTGTTGAGCTAATTTTTGTTATTGTATTTTATAAAATTATATGTGCAATAATTGCTGAGTTTCTCTCAGTTACTATTTTAAAAAAAATTATATGTCTAATAATTGCTGAGTTTCTCTCACTTACTGTTGTTTATAAAGTTCAATAACTGGTAATAGTTGAGTTTTTCTTAGTTACTGTTTTTAATAGTTCAATATATGGTAACTGTTGAGTTTTTCCCAGTTCTTTTTTTGGTATAAAGTTCAGTATCGGGTAATTGTTTGGTTTCTCTCAGTTACTCTTTTCAATGAAATTGAATATCTGGTAATTGTTGAGTTTCTTTCAATCACTGTTTTTTATAATGTTCAATATCAGGAAATTATTGAGTTTCTCTCATTTACCGTTTTTTTATAAAGTTCAATATATGGTAATTAATGAGTTTCTCTGAGTTAATTTTTTTTTGTTATAAAGTTTTATATGTGGTAATTGTTGATTTCTTCTAAGTTCTTTTATTGTTATCATATTCAATGTCTAATAATTGTTGAGTTTCTATTAGTTACCTTTTTTTACAAGGTTCAATCTCTAATAATTGTTGAGTTACTTTCAGTTACTGTTTTTAAAAGTTCTATATCTGGTAATTGATGAGTTTCTCTCCGTTATTTTTTTGGTATAAAGTTCAGGATCGTGTAATTGTTTAGTTTCTCTCAGTTACTGTTTTCAATGAAATTCAATATCTGGTAATTGTTGAGTTTCTTTCAGTTACTGTTTTTTATAAAGTTTTATATCTGATAATTGTTAGGTTTATTTCAGTTACTGTTTTTTATAATGTTCAATATCGTGAAATTGTTGAGTTTCTCTCAGTTACTGTTTTTTATAAAGTTCAATATCTGGTAATTGGTGACTTTTTCTTAGTTACTGTTTTTAAATGTTCGATATCTGGTAACTGTTGGGTTTCTCTCGTTTCTTTTTTTGGTATAAAGTTCAGTGTCGGGTAATTGTTTAGTTTGTTTCAGTTACTGTTTTCAATGAAATTGAATATCTGGTAATTGTTGAGTTTCTTACAGTTACATTTTTGTATAAAGTTCAATATATGGTAATTAATGAGTTTCTCTGAGTTCGTTTTTTGCTATAAAGTTTTATATGTGGTAATTGTTGATTTCTTTTCAGTTCCTTTTTTGTAATAATGTTGAATATCTAATAATTGTTGAGTTTCTCTCAGTTACCTTTTTTTACAAGGTTCAATATCTGGTAATTGGTGAGTTTTTCTTAGTTACTGTTTTTAAATGTTCGATATCTGGTAACTGTTGAGTTTCTCTAGGTACTTTTTTTTGTATAAAGTTCAGTGTCGGGTAATTGTTTAGTTTGTCTCAGTTACTGTTTTCAATGAAATTCAATATCTCGTAATTGTTGAGTTTCTTTGAGTTACTTTCAATAAAGTTCTATATCTGGAAATTGTTGTATTGCTCTCAGTTCCTTTTTTGTTAGAAAGTTCTTTATCTGGTCATTGTTGAGTTTCCCTCAGTTACTTTTTTTAAAAAGATCAATATCTGGTTATCGTCGAGTTTCTTTCAGTTACGTTTTTATCAAGTTCATTATATGGTAATTGTTAAATGTCTCTCAGTTAGTGCTTTTTTAATATTCCATATGTAGTTATTGTTGAGCTAATTTTTGTTATCGTATTTTATAAAATTATATGTGCAATAATTGCTGAGTTTCTCTCAGTTACTGTTTTAAAAAAAATTATATGTCTAATAATTGCTGAGTTTCTCTCACTTACTGTTGTTCATAAAGTTCAATAACTGGTAATAGTTGAGTTTTTCTTAGTTACTGTTTTTAATAGTTCAATATATGGTAACTGTTGAGTTTTTCCCAGTTCTTTTTTTGGTATAAAGTTCAGTATCGGGTAATTGTTTGGTTTCTCTAAGTTACTCTTTTCAATGAAATTCAATATCTGGTAATTGTTGAGTTTCTTTCAATCACTGTTTTTTATAATGTTCAATATCAGGAAATTATTGAGTTTCTCTCATTTACTGTTTTTTATAAAGTTCAATATATGGTAATTAATGAGTTTCTCTGAGTTAATTTTTTTTTGTTATAAAGTTTTATATGTGGTAATTGTTGATTTCTTCTAAGTTCTTTTATTGTTATCAAATTCAATGTTTAATAATTGTTGAGTTTCTCTTAGTTACCTTTTTTTACAAGGTTCAATCTCTAATAATTGTTGAGTTACTTTCAGTTACTGTTTTTAAAAGTTCTATATCTGGTAATTGATGAGTTTCTCTCGTTATTTTTTTTTGGTATAAAGTTCAGGATCGTGTAATTGTTTAGTTTCTCTCAGTTACTGTTTTCAATGAAATTCAATATCTGGTAATTGTTGAGTTTCTTTCAGTTACTGTTTTTTATAAAGTTCAATATATGGTAATTAATGAGTTTCTCTCAGTTACTGTTTTTATGAAGTTCTATATCTGGTAATTGTTGAGTTTCTTTCAGTTACTGTTTTTAAAAAGTTCAATATCTGGTTATTGTCGAGTTTCTTTCAGTTACGTTTTATCAAGTTCATTATATGGTAATTGTTAAATTTCTCTCAGTTAGTGCTTTTTTTAATATTCCATATGTAATTATTGTTGAGTTAATTTTGTTATTTCATTTTATAAAATTATATGTGCAATAATTGTTGAGTTTCTCTCAGTTACTGTTTTTTATAAAGTTCAATATCTGGTAATAGTTGAGTTTTTCTTAGTTACTGTTTTAAATAGTTCAATATCTGGTAATAGTTGAGTTTTTCTCAGTTCTTTTTTTTGGTATAAAGTTCAGTATCGGTAATTGTTTGGTTTCTCTCAGTTACTTTTTTTCAATGAAATTGAATATCTGGTAATTGTTGAGTTTCTTTCAATCACTGTTTTTTATAACGTTCAATATCATAAATTATTGAGTTTTCTCAGTTACTGTTTTTTTTATAAAGTTCAATATATGGTAATTAATGAGTTTTTCTGAGTTCATTTTTTGTATAAAGTTCTATATGTGGTAATTGTTGATTTCTTCTAAGTTGCTTTTATTGTTATCAAATTCAATATCTAATAATTGTTGAGTTTCTCTTCGTTACCTTTTTTTACAAGGTTGAATATCTAATAATTGTTGAGTTTCTCTCAGTTACTGTTTTCAAAAGTTCAATATCTGGTAATTGATGAGTTTCTCTCCGTTTTTTTTTTAGTATAAAGTTCAGGATCGGGTAATTGTTTAGTTTTATTGTTTAGTTTCTCTCAGTTACTGTTTTATATAAAGTTCAATATATGGTAATTAATAAGTTTTTCTGAGTTCATTTTTTGTTATAAAGTTCTATATGTGGTAATTGTTGATTTCTTTTCAGTTACTTTTTTGTAATAAAGTTCAATATCTAATAATTGTTGAGTTTCTCTCAGTTACTTTTTTTATAAAGTTCAATATCTGGTAATTGTTGAGTTTCTCTCAGTTTGTTTTGTAATAAAATTCAATATCTGGTAATTGTTGAGTTTCTCTCAGTTACTGTTTTATATAAAGTTTTATATCTGGTAATTGTTTAGTTTTTTCAGTTACTGTTTTTTATAAAGTTCAATATCAGGTAATTGTTGAGTTTCTCTGAGTTCTCTGTTTTTATAATGTTCTATATCTGGAAATTGTTGAATTTCTCTCAGTTCCTTTTTTTTATAAAGTTCCTTATCTGGTAATTGTTGAATTTCTTTCAGTTCCTTTTTTTTGTTAGAAAGTTCCTTATCTGGTAATTGTTGAGTTTCTTTCAGTTACTGTTTTATATAAAGTTCTATATCTGGTAATTGTTGAGTTTCTTTTAGTTACTGTTTTTATAAAGTTCAATATCTGGTAATTGTTGAGTTTCTTTCAGTTACGTTTTTATTAAGTTCATTATATGGTAATTGTTAAATTTCTCTCAGTTACTGCTTTTTATAATATTCTATATGTAATTATTGGTGAATTAATTTTTTGTTATTGTTTTTATCAAATTATATGTGCAATAATTGTTGAGTTCTTTCAGTTACTGTTTTTTAAAATTATATGTCTAATAATTGTTGAGTTTCTCTCAGTTACTGTTTTTTTATAAAGTTCAATATCTGGTAATAGTTGAGTTTTTTTGTTACTGTTTTTAATAGTTCAATATCTGGTTAGTGTTGAATTTCTTTCAGTTACTGTTTTTTATAATATTCAATATCTGGAAATTGTTGAGTTTCTCTGAGTTACTGTTTTTATAAAATTCAATATCTGGTAATTGTTGAGTTTTTCCCAGTTTCAAGTTTTTATGAAATTATATTCTAATAATTGTTGAGTTTCTCTCAGTTACTGTTTTTTATAATGATCAATATCAGGAAATTGTTGAGTTTCTCTCACTTACTGTTTTTTTTAAAGTTCAATATCTGGTAATTAATGAGATTCTCTGAATTAATTTTTTTATAAAGTTCTATATGTGGTAATTGTTGATTTCTTCTCAATTTCTTTATTGTTATAAAGTTCAATATCTAATAATTGTTGAGTTTCTCTCAGTTACTTTTTTTTGAAAGGTTCAATATCTGGTAATTGTTGAGTTTATCTCAAATTGTGTTTTTTAAATATTCAATATCTGGTAATTGATGAATTCTCTCAGATCGTTTTTGTTATAAAATTCAATATCGGGTAATTGTTTAGTTTCTGTCAGTTACACTCTTTCATAAAGATCTATTTCTAATTATTGTTGAGTTTCTCTCACTTACTGTTTTTTATAAAGTTCTATACCTCATAATTGTTCAGTTTCTCTTAGTTACTATTTTTATTAGTTCAATATCTGGTAATTGTTGAGTTTCTCTCAGTTACTGTTTTTTATAAAGTTCAATATCTGGTAATTGTTGAGTTTCTCTTAGTTACTGTTTGTATCAAGTTCTATATCTGGTAATTGTTGAGTTTCTTTCAGTTACTGTTTTTATAAAGTTCAATATCTGGTAATTGTTGAGTTTCTTTCAGTTACGTTTTTATCAAGGTCATTATATGGTAATTGTTAGATATCTCTCAGTTAGTTTTTTTATAATATTCCATATGTAATTATTGTTGAGTTTATTTTTGTTATTGTTTTTTATAAAATTATATGTCTAATAATTGCTTAATTTATCAACAGTTACTGATTTTTATAAAGTTTAATATGTGGTAACTGTTGAGATTCTCCGAGTTTTCTTTTGTGATAATGTTCCATATCTGGAAATTGTTGAGTTTCTCTCACTTATTGTTTTTATAAAGTTCAATATCTGGTAATTGTTGAGTTAATAACGATGACTGATAGTTATGAAGTTCTGCGTCTAATAATTGATGAGATTCTCTCTGTTCCTTTTTTGTTATTGAGTTCAATATCTGGTAATTGTTAAGTTTCTCTCAGTTACATTTTGTTGTAAAGTTCTGTATCTAATAATTGCTGATTTTCTCTCACTTACCGTTTTTATAAAGTTCAATATTTAGTAATTGTTGAGTTTCTCTGACTTACTGTTTTTTATAATGTTTAATATCTGGTTATTGTTTAGTTTTTTTCACTTACTCTTTTATCAAGTTCATCATATTGTTATTGTTGAATTTTTTTAGTTACTGTTGTATTTAAGTTCGATATCTGGTAACTGTTGAGTTTCTCTCAGTTACTGTTTTATATAAAGTTCAGTATATGGTAATTGTTGAGTTTTTCTGAGTTCATTTTTTTGTTATAAAGTTCTATATGTGGTAATTGTTGATTTCTTTTCAGTTCCTTTATTGTAATAAAGTTCAATATCTAATAATTGTTGAGTTTCTCTCAGTTACCTTTTCTTACAAGTTTCAATATCTGGAAATTGTTGAGTTTTTCTCAGTTACCTTTTTTATAAAGTTCAATATCTGGTAATTGTTGAGTTTCTCTCAGTTACTGTTTTTATAAAGTTCAATATTGGTAATTGTTGAATTTCTCTCAGTTTCTGTTTTTTATAAAATTCTGTATGTAATTATTGTTGAGTTAGTTTTTTGTTATTGGTTTTATAAAATTATATGTCTAATAATTGTTGAGTTTCTCTCAGTTACTGTTCTTTATAAAGTTCAATATCTGGTAATAGTTGAGTTTTTCTTAGTTACTGTTTTAAATATTCAATATCTGGTAACTGTTGATTTTCTCTCAGTTCTTTTTTTTGGTATAAAGTTCAGTGTCGGGTAAATGTTTAGTTTCTCTCAGTTACTGTTTTTTCAATGAAATTCAATATCTGGTAATTGTTGAGTTTCTCTCAGTTACTGTTTTTAAAAAATTATATGTCTAATAATTGTTGAGTTTCTCTCAGTTACTGTTTTTATAAAGTTCAATAACTCGTAATAGTTGAGTTTTTCTTTGTTACTGTTTTAAAAAGTTCAAAATCTAATAATTGTTGAGTTTCTTTCAGTTACCTTTTTTTATAAGGTTCAATATTTGGTAATTGTTGAGTTTCTCTCAGTTACTGTTTTAAAAACTCAATATCTGGTAATTGTTGAGTTTCTCTTAGTTACTGTTTTTTATAAAGTTCCATATCTCGTAATTGTTGAGTTTCTTTCAGTTACTGTTTTTATAAAGTTCATTATATGGTAATTGTTGAATTTTTTTCAATTACTGTTTTCATAAAATTTCTTATGTAATTATTGTTGAGTTAATTTTTGTTATTGTTTTTTATAAAATTATATGTGCAATAATTGCCTAGTTTCTCTCAGTTATTGTTTTTTTAAAAATTATATTTCTAATAATTGCTTGGTTTCTCTCAGTTACTGTTTTTTATAAAGATCAATATCTGGTAATAGTTAAGTTTCTCTCAGTTACTGTTTTTTATAAAGTTAAATATGAGGTAATTGTTGAGTTTCTCTGACTTAATGTTTTTTATAATGTTTAATATCTAGTAATTATTGAGAGTCTTTGAGTTACGTTTTTATAAAAATCTATATTTGGAAATTGTTGAATTTCTCTCAGTTCCTTTTTGGTAAGAAAGTTCTTTACCTGGACATTGTTGACTCTCTTTCAGTTACTGTTTTTTATAAAGATCAATATCTGGTTATTGTCGAGTTTCTTTCAGTTACGTTTTTATCAAGTTCATTATATGATAATTGTTAAATTTCTCTCAGTTAGTTCTTTTATAATATTCCATATGTAATTATTGTTGAATTAATTTTTGTTATTGTTTTTTATCAAATTATATGTGCAATAATTGCAGAGTTCTCTCAGTTACTGATTTTTATAAAATTATAAGTCTAATAGTTGCTGATATTCTCTCACTTACTGTTTTATATAACGATATATATCTGGTAATTGCTGAGTTTTTTTTAGTTACTGTTTTAAATGTTCGATATCTGGTAACTTTTGAGTTTCTCTCAGTACTTTTTTTTATATAAAATTCAGTGTCGGGTAATTGTTTAGTTTCTCTCAGTTACTGTTTTCAATGAAATTCAATATCTGGTAATTTTTGAGTTACTTTCAGTTACTTTTTTTATAATGTTCAATATCAGAAAATTGTTGAGTTTTTCTGAGTTACTGTTTTATATAAAGTTCAGTTTATGGTAATTAATAAGTTTTTCTGAGTTCATTTTTTGTTATAAAGTTCTATATGTGGTAATTGTTGATTTCTTTTCAGTTAATTTATTGTAATAAAGTTCAATATCTAATAATTGTTGAGTTTGTCTCAGTTACCTTTTTTTACAAGGTTCAATATCTGGTAATTGTTGAGTTTCTCTCAGTTCTGTTTTTTATAAAATTCAATATCGTGTAATTGTTGAGTTTCTTTCAGTTACTTTTTTATAAAGTTCATTATATGGTAATTGTTGAGTTTCTCTCAGTTTCTGTTTTTATAAAATTCTATATGTAATTATTGTTGAGTTAGTTTTTTGTTATTGTTTTTAATAAAGTTATATATCTAATAATTGTTGAGTTTCTCTCAGTTACTGTTTTTATAAAGTTCAATATCTGGTAATTGTTGAGTTTCTCTCAGTTACTGTTTTTATAAAGTTCAATATATGGTAATTGTTGAGTTTCTCTTAGTTACTGTTTTTATCAAGTTCTATATCTGGTAATTGTTGAGTTTCTTTCAGTTACTGTTTTTTATAAAGTTCAATATCTGGTTATTGTTGAGTTTCTTTCAGTTATGTTTTTTTATCAAGTTCATTATATGGTAATTGTTAAATGTTTCTCAGTTAGTGCTTTTATAATATTCCATATGTAATTATTGTTGAGTTAATTTTTGTTATTGTTTTTTATAAAATTTTATGTGCAATAATTGCTGAGTTTCTCTCAGTTACTGTTTTTTTTAAAAAAATATATGTCTAATAATTGTTGATTTTCTCTCAGTTACTGTTGTATTTAAGTTCAATAACTGGTAGTAGTTGAATTTTTTCTTAGTTACTGTTTTAAAAAAGTTCAATATCTGGTAATTGTTGAGTTTCTCTCAGTTTTTTTTTGTTATAATGTTCCATATCTTTAAATTGTTGAGTTTCTCTCAGTTATTGTTTTTTTATAAAGTTCAATATCTGGTAATTGTTGAGTTAATAACGATGACTGATAGTTATGAAGTTCTGCGTCTAATAATTGATGAGTTTCTCTCTGTTCCTTTTTTGTTATAAAGTTCAATATCTGGTAATTGTTGAGTTTCTCTCAGTTACATTTTGTTATGAAGTTCTGTATCTAATAATTGTTGATTTTCTCAGTTACTGTTTTTATAAAGTTCAATATTTGGTAATTGTTGAGTTTCTCTGAGTTACTGTTTTTTTATAATGTTTAATATCTGGTAATTGTTTAGTTTCTTTCAGTTACTCTTTTATCAAGTTCATTATATGGTAATTGTTGAATTTTCTCTCAGTTACTGTTGTATTTAAGTTCAATAACTGGTAATTGTTGAGTTTCTCTCTGTTGCTATTTTTTATAAAGTTCAATATCTGGTAATTGTTGAGTTTCTCTGAGTTCATTTTTTTTTTAAAGTTCTATATGTGGTAATTGTTGATTTCTCTTCAGTTTCTTTATTGTTATAAAGTTCAATATCTAATAATTGTTGAGTTTCTCTCAGTTAACGTTTTTTACAAGTTTCAATATATGGTAATTGTTGAGTTTCTCTCAGTTACTGTTTTAAAAAGTTCAATATCTGGTAATTGTTGAGTTTCTCTCAGTTCTTTTTTGTAATAAAATTCTATATCAGGTAATTGTTGAGTTTCTCTCAGTTATAGTTTTTATAAAGTTTTATATCTGATAATTGTTGAGTTTTTCAGTTACTGTTTTTTATAAGTTCAATATCTGGTAATAGTTGAGTTTTCTTTTGTTACTGTTTTAAAAGTTCAATATCTGGTAACTGTTGAGTTTCTTTAGTTAATGTTTTTATAAAGTTCAATATATGTTAATTGTTGAGTTTCTCTCAGTTGCTGTTTATATAAAATTCCATATGTAACAATTGTTGAGTTCATCTTTATAACTATTTTTATTAAATTATATGCCAAATAATTGTTGAGTTTCTTTCGATTACTGTTTTCATAAAGTTTTATATCTGACATTTGTTTAGTTTCTTTAAGTTACTATTTTATAATGTTCAATATCAGGTAATTGTTGAGTTTCTTTTAGTTACTGTTTGTTATCAAGTTTAATATGCGGTAATTGTTGATTTCTTCTGAGTACCTTTTTTTGTTATCAAATTCAATATCTAATAATTGTTGAGTTTCTCTTAGTTACCTTTTTTTTTACAAGGTTCAATATCTTGTAATTGTTGAGTTTCTTCAGTTACTGTTTTTAAAACTTCAATATCTGGTAATTGTTGAGTTTCTCTTAGTTACTTTTTTTACAAGGTTCAATATCTTGTAATTGTTGAGTTTTCTCAGTTACTGTTTTTTAAAGTTCAATATCTGGTAATTGTTGAGTTTCTCTCGTCCCTTTCTTGGTATAAAGTTCAGTATCGGTAATTGTTTAGTTTCTCTCAGTTACTGTTTTCAATGAAATTCAGTATCTGGTAATTGTTGAGTTTCTATCAGTTACTTTTTTTTTATAAAGTTTTATATCTGATAATTGTTAGTTTATTTCAGTTACTGTTTTTATAATGTTCTATATCAGGAAATTGTTGATTTTCTCTCAGTTACTGTTTTTATAAAGTTCAATATTTGGTAATTGTTGAGTTTCTCTCAGTTACTGTTTTTTATAAAATTCTGTATGTAATTATTGTTGAGTTAGTTTTTGTTATTGTTTTTATAAAATTATATGTCTAATAATTGTTGAGTTTCTCTCAGTTACTGTTTTTATAAAGTTCAATATCTGGTAATTGTTGAGTTTTTCTTAGTTACTGTTTTTAAATATTCAATATCTGGTAATTGTTGATTTTCTCTCAGTTCTTTTTTTATAAAGTTCAGTATCGGGTAATTGTTGAGTTTCTCTCAGTTACTGTTTTCAATGAAATTCAATATCTGGTAATTGTTGAGTTTCTCTCAGTTACTGTTTTTAAAAAATTATATATCTAATAATTGTTGAGTTTCTCTCAGTTACTGTTTTTATAAAGTTCAATATCTGGTAATTGTTGAGTTTTTCTTTGTTACTGTTTTAAAAGTTCAATATCTAATAATTGTTGAGTTTCTTTCAGTTACTTTTTTTTTATAAAGTTCAATATCTGGTAATTGTTGAGTTTCTCTCAGTTACTGTTTTTAAAAGTTCAATATCTGGTAATTGTTGAGTTTCTCTTAGTTACTGTTTTTTATAAAGTTCAATATCTGGTAATTGTTGAGTTTCTTTCAGTTACTGTTTTTATAAAGTTCATTATATGGTAATTGTTGAATTTTTTTCAGTTACTGTTTTCATAAAATTTCTTATGTAATTATTGTTGAGTTAATTTTTTGTTATTGTTTTTTATAAAATTATATGTGCAATAATTGTTAGTTTCTCTCAGTTACTGTTTTTTTAAAAATTATATATCTAATAATTGTTGGTTTCTCTCAGTTACTGTTTTTTATAAAGTTCAATATCTGGTAATTGTTGAGTTTCTCTCAGTTACTGTTTTATAAAGTTCAATATGAGGTAATTGTTGAGTTTCTCTGACTTACTGTTTTTTATAATGTTTAATATCTAGTAATTGTTGAGTTTCTTTGAGTTACGTTTTTATAAAATTCTATATCTGGTAATTGTTGAGTTTCTCTCAGTTCCTTTTTTTATAAAGTTCTTTATCTGGAATTGTTGAGTTTCTTTCAGTTACTGTTTTTTATAAAGATCAATATCTGGTAATTGTTGAGTTTCTTTCAGTTACGTTTTTATCAAGTTCATTATATGGTAATTGTTGAATTTCTCTCAGTTAGTTCTTTTATAATATTCCATATGTAATTATTGTTGAATTAATTTTTGTTATTGTTTTTATCAAATTATATGTGCAATAATTGTTGAGTTCTCTCAGTTACTGTTTTTATAAAATTATAAGTCTAATAGTTGCTGATTTCTCTCAGTTACTGTTTTATATAAAGTTATATATCTGGTAATTGTTGAGTTTTTCTTAGTTACTGTTTTTAAATGTTCGATATCTGGTAACTTTTGAGTTTCTCTCAGTACTTTTTTTTATATAAAATTCAGTATCTGGTAATTGTTTAGTTTCTCTCAGTTACTGTTTTCAATGAAATTCAATATCTGGTAATTGTTGAGTTTCTTTCAGTTACTTTTTTATAATGTTCAATATCAGAAAATTGTTGAGTTTTTCTCAGTTACTGTTTTTTTATATAAAGTTCAATATATGGTAATTAATGAGTTTTTCTGAGTTCATTTTTTGTTATAAAGTTCTATATGTGGTAATTGTTGATTTCTTTTCAGTTAATTTATTGTAATAAAGTTCAATATCTAATAATTGTTGAGTTTCTCTCAGTTACCTTTTTTTACAAGGTTCAATATCTGGTAATTGTTGAGTTTCTCTCAGTTCTGTTTTTTATATAATTCAATATCGTAATTGTTGAGTTTCTTTCAGTTACTTTTTATAAAGTTCATTATATGGTAATTGTTGAGTTTCTCTCAGTTTCTGTTTTTATAAAATTCTGTATGTAATTATTGTTGAGTTAGTTTTTTTGTTATTGTTTTAATAAAATTATATATCTAATAATTGTTGAGTTTCTCTCAGTTACTGTTTTTTATAAAGTTCAATATCTGGTAATTGTTTAGTTTCTCTCAGTTACTGTTTTTATAAAGTTCAATATATGGTAATTGTTGAGTTTCTCTCAGTTACTGTTTGTATAAAGTTCTATATCTGGTAATTGTTGAGTTTCTTTCAGTTACTGTTTTTTATAAAGTTCAATATCTGGTTATTGTTGAGTTTCTTTCAGTTATGTTTTTTATCAAGTTCATTATATGGTAATTGTTAAATGTTTCTCAGTTAGTGCTTTTATATATATTCCATATGTAATTATTGTTGAGTTAATTTTTTGTTATTGTTTTTTATAAAATTTTATGTGCAATAATTGTTGAGTTTCTCTCAGTTACTGTTTTTTTAAAAAAAATATGTCTAATAATTGTTGATTTTCTCTCAGTTACTGTTGTATTTAAGTTCAATATCTGGTAATTGTTGAGTTTTCTTAGTTACTGTTTTAAAAGTTCAATATCTGGTAATTGTTGAGTTTCTCTCAGTTTTCTTTTGTTATAATGTTCAATATCTTTAAATTGTTGAGTTTCTCTCAGTTACTGTTTTTTATAAAGTTCAATATTTGGTAATTGTTGAGTTTCTCTGAGTTACTGTTTTTTTATAATGTTTAATATCTGGTAATTGTTTAGTTTCTTTCAGTTACTCTTTTATAAAGTTCATTATATGGTAATTGTTGAATTTTTCTCAGTTACTGTTGTATTTAAGTTCAATAACTGGTAATTGTTGAGTTTCTCTCTGTTACTATTTTTTATAAAGTTCAATATCTGGTAATTGTTGAGTTTCTCTCAGTTCATTTTTTGTTTTAAAGTTCTATATGTGGTAATTGTTGATTTCTCTTCAGTTTCTTTATTGTTATAAAGTTCAATATCTAATAATTGTTGAGTTTCTCTCAGTTAACGTTTTTTACAAGTTTCAATATATGGTAATTTTTGAGTTTCTCTCAGTTACTGTTTTTTAAAGTTCAATATCTGGTAATTGTTGAGTTTCTCTCAGTTCGTTTTTTGTAATAAAATTCTATATCAGGTAATTGTTGAGTTTCTCTCAGTTATAGTTTTTATAAAGTTTTATATCTGATAATTGTTTAGTTTTTCAGTTACTGTTTTTTATAAAGTTCAATATCTGGTAATTGTTGAGTTTTCTTTGTTACTGTTTTAAAAAGTTCAATATCTGGTAATTGTTGAGTTTCTTTCAGTTACTGTTTTTATAAAGTTCAATATATGTTAATTGTTGAGTTTCTCTCAGTTGCTGTTTATATAAAATTCCATATGTAACAATTGTTGAGTTCATCTTTATAACTATTTTTATTAAATTATATGCCAAATAATTCCTGAGTTTCTTTCGATTACTGTTTTTCATAAAGTTTTATATCTGACATTTGTTTAGTTTCTTTAAGTTACTATTTTATAATGTTCAATATCAGGTAATTGTTGAGTTTCTTTTAGTTACTGTTTGTTATCAAGTTTAATATGCGGTAATTGTTGATTTCTTCTCAGTACCTTTCTTGTTATCAAATTCAATATCTAATAATTGTTGAGTTTCTCTTAGTTACCTTTTTTTTACAAGGTTCAATATCTTGTAATTGTTGAGTTTTCTTCAGTTACTGTTTTTAAAACTTCAATATCTGGTAATTGTTGAGTTTCTCTTAGTTACTTTTTTTTTATAAGGTTCAATATCTTGTAATTGTTGAGTTTTACTCAGTTACTGTTTTTTTAAAGTTCAATATCTGGTAATTGTTGAGTTTCTCTGCGTCCCTTTCTTGGTATAAAGTTCAGTATCGGGTAATTGTTTAGTTTCTCTCAGTTACTGTTTTCAATGAAATTCAATATCTGGTAATTGTTGAGTTTCTATCAGTTACTTTTTTTTTATAAAGTTTTATATCTGATAATTGTTAGGTTTATTTCAGTTACTGTTTTTATAATGTTCTATATCAGGAAATTGTTGATTTTCTCTCAGTTACTGTTTTTATAAAGTTCAATATCTGGTAATTGTTGAGTTTCTCTCAGTTACTGTTTTTTATAAATTTTATATCTGGTAATTGTTGAGTTTCTCTCAGTTACTGTTTTTTATGAAGTTCAATATCTGGTAATTGTTGAGTTTCTCTCAGTTGCTATTTTTATGAAGTTCAATATCTGGTAATTGTTGAGTTTCTTTTAGTTACTGTTTTTAAATGTTCAATATCTGGTAATTGTTGAGTTTCTCTCAGTTACTGTTTTATATAAAGTTCAGTATATGGTAATTGTTGAGTTTTCTCAGTTCATTTTTTTGTTATAAAGTTCCATATGTGGTAATTGTTGATTTCTTTTCAGTTACTTTTTGTAATAAAGTTCAATATCTAATAATTGTTGAGTTTCTCTCAGTTACCTTTTTTTTACAAGGTTCAATATCTGGTAATTGTTGAGTTTCTCTCAGTTACTGTTTTTTTATATCTGATAATTGTTTAGTTTTTTCAGTTACTGTTTTTTTATATCTGATAATTGTTTAGTTTTTTTTAGTTACTGTTTTTTTTAAAGTTCAATATCAGGTAATTGTTGAGTTTCTCTCAGTTACTGTTTTTATAATGTTTAATATCTGGTAATTGTTGAGTTTCTTTCAGTTACTTTTTTATAAAGTTCTATATCTGGTAATTGTTGAATTTCTCTCAGTTCCTTTTGTTATAAAGTTCTTTATCTGGTAATTGTTGAGTTTCTCTCAGTTACTGTTTTTTATCAAGTTCAATATCTGGTAATTGTTGAGTTTCTTTCAGTTACTGTTTTTTATAAAGTTCAATATAAAAGTTTTAGTTTTTTATCAAGTTTATTATATGGTAATATAGAATTTCTCTCAGTTTGTGCTTTTATAATATTCCATATGTAATTATTGTTGAGTTAATTTTTGTTTTTTTGTTTTTTTGTCAAATTATATGTTTCTCAGTTACTGTTGTTTATAAAGTTCAATATCTGGTAATTGTTGAGTTTTTCTTTTGTTACTGTTTTTTAAAGTTCAATATCTGGTAATTGTTGAGTTTCTTTCAGTTACTGTTTTTTTATAATGTTCAATATCTGGTAATTGTTGAGTTTCTCTCAGTTACTGTTTTTATAAAGTTCAATATCTGGTAATTGTTGAGTTTTCTCAGTTACTGTTTTTTTTAAAATTATATTCTAATAATTGTTGAGTTTCTCTCAGTTACTGTTTTTATAAAGTTCAATATCTGGTAATTGTTGAGTTTCTCTGAGTTCATTTTTTGTTATAAAGTTCTATATGTGGTAATTGTTGATTTCTTCTCAGTTACTTTATTGTTATAAAGTTCAATATCTGGTAATTGTTGAGTTTCTCTCAGTTACTGTTTTTAGATATTCAATATCTGGTAATTGTTGAGTTCTCTCAGTTCGTTTTTTTATAAAATTCAATATCTGGTAATTGTTTAGTTTCTCTCAGTTACTGTTTTTTATAAAGTTCTATATCTAATAATTGTTGAGTTTCTCTCAGTTATTGTTTTTTTATAAAGTTCTATATCTGGTAATTGTTGAGTTTCCTTCAGTTACTGTTTTTTATAAAGTTCAATATTGTGGTAATTTTTGAGTTTCTCTCAGTTACTGTTTTTTTAAAAGTTCAATATCTGGTAATTGTTGAGTTTCTCTCAGTTACTGTTTTATAAAGTTCAATATCTGGTAATTGTTGAGTTTCTCTCAGTTACTGTTTTGATAAAGTTCTATATCTGGTAATTGTTGAGTTTCTTTCAGTTACTTTTTTTAAAAAGTTCAATATCTGGTTATTGTTGAGTTTCTTTCAGTTACGTTTTTTATCAAGTTCATTATATGGTAATTGTTGAATTTCTCTCAGTTACTGCTTTTAATATTCCATATGTAGTTATTGTTGAGTTAATTTTTGTTATTGTTTTTATAAAATTATATGTGCAATAATTGTTGAGTTTCTCTCAGTTACTGTTTTAAAACATTATATGTCTAATAATTGTTGAGTTTCTTTCAGTTACTGTTTTTTTTAAAAAAATTTATATGTGTAATAATTGTTGAGTTTCTCTCAGTTACTGTTTTTATAAAGTTCAATATCTGGTAATTGTTGAGTTTTCTCTAGTTACTGTTTTTTATAGTTCAATATCTGGTAATTGTTGAGTTTTTCTCAGTTCTTTTTTTTTATAAAGTTCAATATCTGGTAATTGTTTGGTTTCTCTCAGTTACTGTTTTTAATGAAATTCAATATCTGGTAATTGTTGAGTTTCTTTCAGTTACTGTTTTTTTATAATGTTCAATATCTGGTAATTGTTGAGTTTCTCTCAGTTACTGTTTTTTATAAAGTTCAATATATGGTAATTGTTGAGTTTCTCTGAGTTCATTTTTTTGTTATAAAGTTTTATATGTGGTAATTGTTGATTTCTTCTCAGTTCTTTTTTTGTTATCAAATTCAATATCTAATAATTGTTGAGTTTCTCTCAGTTACCTTTTTTATAAGGTTCAATATCTAATAATTGTTGAGTTTCTCTCAGTTACTGTTTTTTAAAGTTCTATATCTGGTAATTGTTGAGTTTCTCTCAGTTATTTTTTTATAAAGTTCAATATCTGGTAATTGTTGAGTTTCTCTCAGTTACTGTTTTCAATGAAATTCAATATCTGGTAATTGTTGAGTTTCTCTCAGTTACTGTTTTTTATAAAGTTCAATATCTGGTAATTGTTGAGTTTCTCTCAGTTCGTTTTTTATAAAATTCAATATCTGGTAATTGTTGAGTTTCTCTCAGTTACTGTTTTTTATAAAGTTCTATATCTGATAATTGTTTAGTTTTTTTTAGTTACTGTTTTTATAAAGTTAATATCAGGTAATTGTTGAGTTTCTCTGAGTTACTTTTTTTTTATAATGTTTAATATCTGGTAATTGTTGAGTTTCTTTCAGTTACTTTTTTATAAAGTTCAATATCTGGAAATTGTTGATTTCTCTTAGTTCCTTTTTTTTTTTTGAAAGTTCTTTATCTGGTAATTGTTGAGTTTCTTTCAGTTACTGTTTTTTATAAAGTTCTATATCTGGTAATTGTTGAGTTTTTTCTCAGTTACTGTTTTTTTTGAAATTATATTCTAATAATTGTTGAGTTTCTCTCAGTTACTGTTTTTTATAAAGTTCAATATCTGGTAATTGTTGAGTTTCTCTGAGTTCATTTTTTTTGTAATAAAGTTCTATATGTGGTAATTGTTGATTTCTTCTCAGTTCTTTATTGTTATAAAGTTCAATATCTGGTAATTGTTGAGTTTCTCTCAGTTACTGTTTTTAGAAATTCAATATCTGGTAATTGTTGAGTTCTCTCAGTTCTGTTTTTTTATAAAATTCAATATCTGGTAATTGTTTAGTTTCTCTCAGTTACTGTTTTTATAAAAGTTCTATTTCTAATTATTGTTGAGTTTCTCTCAGTTCTTGTTTTTATAAAGTTCTATATCTGATAATTGTTGAGTTTCCTTCAGTTACTGTTTTTTATAAAGTTCAATATTATGGTAATTGTTGAGTTTTCTTAGTTACTGTTTTTAAATGTTCAATATCTGGTAATTGTTGAGTTTCTCTCAGTTTCTTTTTTTTTTGGTATAAAGTATCGGGTAATTGTTTAGTTTCTTTCAGTTACTGTTTTTAATGAAATTCAATATCTGGTAATTGTTGAGTTTCTTTTCAGTTACTGTTTTTTATATAAAGTTCAATATATGGTAATTGTTGAGTTTCTCTGAGTTCGTTTTTTTTATAAAGTTCTATATGTGGTAATTGTTGATTTCTTTTCAGTTTCCTTTATGGTAATAAAGTTCAATATCTAATAATTGTTGAGTTTCTCTCAGTTACTTTTTTTTAAAGTTCAATATCTGGTAATTGTTGAGTTTCTCTCAGTTACGTTTTTTAATAAAATTCAATATCTGGTAATTGTTGAGTTTCTCTCAGTTACTGTTTTTATAAAAGTTTTATATCTGATAATTGTTTAGTTTTTTTTAGTTACTGTTTTTTATAAAGTTCAATATCTGGTAATTGTTGAGTTTCTCTCAGTTACTGTTTTTTATAATGTTCAATATCTGGTAATTGTTGAGTTTCTTTCAGTTACGTTTTATCAAGTTCATTATATGGTAATTGTTGAATTTCTCTCAGTTTGTGTTTTTATAAATATTCTATATGTAATTATTGTTGAGTTTCTTTTTTTTTGTTATTGTTTTTTATAAATTATATGTGCAATAATTGTTGAGTTTCTCTCAGTTACTGTTTTTTATAAAGTTCAATATCTGGTAATTGTTGAGTTTTTTCTTTGTTTCTGTTTTTTAATAGTTCAATATGTGGTAATTGTTGAGTTTCTTTCAGTTACTGTTTTTTATAATGTTCAATATCTGGTAATTGTTGAGTTTCTCTCAGTTACTGTTTTAAATATTCAATATCTGGTAATTGTTGAATTCTCTCAGTTCGTTTTTTTTTATAAAATTCAATATCTGGTAATTGTTTAGTTTCTTTCAGTTACTTTTTTTTTATAAAGTTCTATTTCTAATAATTGTTGAGTTTCTCTCAGTTATTGTTTTAATAAGTTCAATATCTGATAATTGTTGAGTTTCCTTCAGTTACTGTTTTTTTATAAAGTTCAATATTATGGTAATTTTTGAGTTTCTCTTAGTTACTGTTTTTTAAAAGTTCAATATCTGGTAATTGTTGAGTTTCTCTCAGTTACTGTTTTTATAAAGTTCTATATCTGGTAATTGTTGAGTTTCTTTCAGTTACTGTTTTTAAAAAGATCAATATCTGGTTATTGTTGAGTTTCTTTCAGTTACTGTTTTATCAAGTTCATTATATGGTAATTGTTAAATGTTTCTCAGTTAGTGCTTTTTTAATATTCCATATGTAATTATTGTTGAGTTAATTTTTGTTATTTCATTTTATAAAATTATATGTGCAATAATTGCTGAGTTTCTCTCAGTTACTGTTTTTATAAAGTTCAATATCTGGTAATTGTTGAGTTTTCTTAGTTACTGTTTTTTAATAGTTCAATATCTGGTAATTGTTGAGTTTTTCTCAGTTCTTTTTTTTTAAAGTTCAGTATCTGGTAATTGTTTGGTTTCTCTCAGTTACTTTTTTTCAATGAAATTCAATATCTGGTAATTGTTGAGTTTCTTTCAGTTACTGTTTTGTATAAGTTCAATATCATAATTGTTGAGTTTTAGTCATTTACTGTTTTTTTATAAAGTTCAATATCTGGTAATTGTTGAGTTTCTCTCAGTTCATTTTTTTATAAAGTTCTATATGGTAATTGTTGATTTTCTTCTAAGTTCCTTTATTGTTATAAATTCAATATCTAATAATTGTTGAGTTTCTCTTAGTTACTTTTTTTATAAAGTTCAATATCTAATAATTGTTGAGTTTCTCTCAGTTACTGTTTTTAAAAGTTCAATATCTGGTAATTGTTGAGTTTCTCTCCGTTTTTTTTTTTTATATAAAGTTTAATATCTGGTAATTGTTTAGTTTCTCTCAGTTACTGTTTTTCAATGAAATTCAATATCTGGTAATTGTTGAGTTTCTTACAGTTACTGTTTTTATAATGTTCAATATCTGGTAATTGTTGAGTTTCTCTCAGTTACTGTTTTTATAAAGTTCAATATCTGGTAATTAATGAGTTTTCTGAGTTCATTTTTTTTTTGTTATAAAGTTCTATATGTGGTAATTGTGATTTCTTTTCAGTTACTTTATTGTAATAAAGTTCAATATCTAATAATTGTTGAGTTTCTCTCAGTTACCTTTTTTTATAAGGTTCAATATCTGGTAATTGTTGAGTTTCTCTCAGTACTACTTTTTTGTAATAAAATTCAATATCTGGTAATTGTTGAGTTTCTCTCAGTTACTGTTTTTATAATGTTTCAATATCTGGTAATTGTTGAGTTTCTCTCAGTTACTTTTTTGTTAAAAGTTCATTATCTGGTAATTGTTGAGTTTCTTTCAGTTACTTTTTTTGTTATAAAGTTCCTTATATCTGGTAATTGTTGAGTTTCTTTCAGTTACTGTTTTTTATATAAAGTTCTATATCTGGTAATTGTTGAGTTTCTTTTAGTTACTGTTTTTTTTATAAAGTTCAATATCTGGTAATTGTTGAGTTTCTTTCAGTTACGTTTTATTAAGTTCATTATATGGTAATTGTTGAAATTTCTCTCAGTTAGTGCTTTTATAATATTCTATATGTAATTATTGTTGAGTTACTTTTTTGTTATTGTTTTTTATCAAATTATATGTGCAATAATTGTTGAGTTTCTTTCAGTTACTGTTTTTTTTAAAATTATATGTCTAATAATTGCTGAGTTTCTCTCAGTTACTGTTTTTATAAAGTTCAATATCTGGTAATTGTTGAGTTTTTTTGTTACTGTTTTTAATAGTTCAATATCTGGTAATTGTTGAGTTTCTTTCAGTTACTGTTTTTTATAATATTCAATATCTGGTAATTGTTGAGTTTCTCTCAGTTACTGTTTTTATAAAATTCAATATCTGGTAATTGTTGAGTTTTCTCAGTTTCAAGTTTTTTTATAAATTATATTCTAATAATTGTTGAGTTTCTCTCAGTTACTGTTTTTTTATAATGTTCAATATCAGGTAATTGTTGAGTTTCTCAGTTACTGTTTTTTTAAAGTTCAATATCTGGTAATAATGAGATTCTGTGAATTAATTTTTTTATAAAGTTCTATATGTGGTAATTGTTGATTTCTTCTCAATTTCTTTATTGTTATAGAAGTTCAATATCTAATAATTGTTGAGTTTCTCTCAGTTACTTTTTTTTAAAGGTTCAATATCTGGTAATTGTTGAGTTTCTCTCAGTTAGTGTTTTTTAAATATTCAATATCTGGTAATTGTTGAATTCTCTCAGTTTGTTTTTTTATAAAATTCAATATCTGGTAATTGTTGAGTTTCTCTCAGTTACTTTTTTTTATAAAGTTCTATTTCTATTAATTATTGTTGAGTTTCTCTCAGTTACTGTTTTTTATTAGTTCAATATCTGGTAATTGTTTAGTTTCTCTCAGTTACTGTTTTATAAAGTTCAATATATGGTAATTGTTGAGTTTCTCTAGTTACTGTTTGTATAAAGTTCTATATCTGGTAATTGTTGAGTTTCTTTCAGTTACGTTTTTTATCAAGGTCATTATATGGTAATTGTTATTTTCTCTCAGTTAGTTTTTTTATAATATTCCATATGTAATTATTGTTGAGTTAATTTTTTTGTTATTGTTTTTTATAAAGTTTATATGTGCAATAATTGTTAGTTTCTCTCAGTTACTGTTTTTAAAAAAATATATGTCTAATAATTGTTGATTTTCTCTCAGTTACTGTTGTATTTAAGTTCAATATCTGGTAATAGTTGAGTTTTCTTAGTTACTGTTTTAAAAAGTTCAATATCTGGTAATTGTTGAGTTTCTCTCAGTTACTGTTTATTATAAAGTATATGTCTAATAATTGTTAATTTATCAACAGTTACTGATTTCTATAAGTTTCATATCTGGTAATTGTTGAGTTTCTCAGTTTTCTTTTGTTATAATGTTCAATATCTGGTAATTGTTGAGTTTCTCTCAGTTATTGTTTTTTATGAAGTTCAATATCTGGTAATTGTTGAGTTAATATCGATGACTGATAGTTATGAAGTTCTATATCTAATAATTGTTGAGTTTCTCTCTGTTCCTTTTTTTGTTATAAAGTTCAATATCTGGTAATTGTTAAGCTTTCTCTCAGTTACATTTTGTTATAAGTTCTGTATCTAATAATTGTTGATTTTCTCTCAGTTACTGTTTTATATAAGTTCAATATCTAGTAATTGTTGAGTTTCTCTCAGTTACTGTTTTTTATAATGTTCAATATCTGGTTATTGTTTGTTTTTTCAGTTACTGTTTATATCAAGTTCATATATTGTTATTGTTGAATTTTTTTAGTTACTGTTTTATTTGTTCGATATCTGGTAATTGTTGAGTTTCTCTCAGTTACTGTTTTTTATATAAAGTTCAGTATATGGTAATTAATGAGTTTTTTCTGAGTTCATTTTTGTTATAAAGTTCTATATGTGGTAATTGTTGATTTCTTTTCAGTTACTTTATTGTAATAAAGTTCAATATCTAATAATTGTTGAGTTTCTCTCAGTTACCTTTTTTTACAAGGTTCAATATCTGGAAATTGTTGAGTTTTTCTCAGTTACCTTTTTATAAAGTTCAATATCTGGTAGTTGAATTTCTCTCAGTTTCTGTTTTTATAAAATTCTGTATGTAATAATTGTTGAGTTAGTTTTTGTTATTGGTTTTATAAAATTATATGTCTGGTAATTGCTTGAGTTTTCCCAGTTACTGTTCTTTATAAAGTTCAATATCTGGTAATAGTTGAGTTTTTCTTAGTTACTGTTTTTTAAATATTCAATATCTGGTAACTGTTGATTTTCTCTCAGTTCTTTTTTTTGGTATAAAGTTCAGTGTCGGGTAAATGTTTAGTTTCTCTCAGTTACTGTTTTCAATGAAATTCAATATCTGGTAATTGTTGAGTTTCTCTCAGTTACTGTTTTTTTAAAAAAATTATATATCTAATAATTGTTGAGTTTCTCTCAGTTACTGTTTTTATAAAGTTCAATAATCGTAATTGTTGAGTTTTTTCTTTGTTACTGTTTTAAAAGTTCAATATCTAATAATTGTTGAGTTTCTTTCAGTTACTTTTTTTATAAGGTTCAATATTTGGTAATTGTTGAGTTTCTCTCAGTTACTGTTTTAAAGTTCAATATCTGGTAACTGTTGAGTTTCTCTTAGTTACTGTTTTTTTATAAAGTTCCATATCTGGTAATTGTTGAGTTTCTTTCAGTTACTGTTTTTTATAAAGTTCATTATATGGTAATTGTTGAATTTTTCAAGTTACTGTTTTCATAAAATTTCTTATGTAATTATTGTTGAGTTAATTTTTGTTGTTTTTTTATAAAATTTATATGTGCAATAATTGTTAGTTTCTCTCAGTTACTGTTTTTTTAAAAATTATATATATCTAATAATTGTTGAGTTTCTCCTCAGTTACTGTTTTTTTTAAAGTTCAATATCTGGTAATTGTTGAGTTTCTCTCAGTTACTGTTTTTTATAAAGTTCAATATGAGGTAATTGTTGAGTTTCTCTGAGTTAATGTTTTTTTATAAGTTTTAATATCTAGTAATTGTTGAGAGTCTTTCAGTTACTTTTTTAAAAAATCTATTTCTTTTCAGAAATTGTTGAGTTTCTCTCAGTTCCTTTTGGTTATTAAAGTTCTTTATCTGGAATTGTTGAGTTTCTCTTCAGTTACTGTTTTTTTATAAAGATCAATATCTGGTTATTGTTGAGTTTCTTTCAGTTACGTTTTTATCAAGTTCATTATATGATAATTGTTAAATTTCTCTCAGTTAGTTCTTTTATAATATTCCATATGTAATTATTGTTGAATTAATTTTTGTTATTGTTTTTTTTATCAAATTATATATGCAATAATTGTTGAGTTCTTTCAGTTACTGTTTTTATAAAATTATAAGTCTAATAATTGCTGATTTCTCTCAGTTACTGTTTTTATAAAGATATATATCTGGTAATTGTTGAGTTTTTCTTAGTTACTGTTTTAAATGTTCAATATCTGGTAACTTTTGAGTTTCTCTCAGTACTTTTTTTGATATCAAATTCAGTGTCGGGTAATTGTTTAGTTTCTCTCAGTTACTGTTTTCAATGAAATTCAATATCTGGTAATTTTTTTGAGTTTCTTTCAGTTACTTTTTTTTTATAATGTTCAATATCAGAAAATTGTTGAGTTTTTCTCAGTTACTGTTTTTTTTATATAAAGTTTAATATGTGGTAATTGATGAGTTTCTCTGAGTTCATTTTCGTTATAAAGTTCTATATGGTAATTGTTGATTTCTTTTCAGTTCCTTTATTTTTATAAAGTTCAATATCTAATAATTGTTGAGTTTCTCTCAGTTACTGTTTTTTTTTATAGAATTATATGTCTAATAATTGATTAGTTTATCATCAGTTACTGATTTTTTAAAGTTTAATATGTGGTAAGTGTTGAGTTCCTGTCAGTACTTTTTTGAGTATAAATTCAGTATCGGGTAATTGTTTAATTTCTCTCAGTTACCTTTTCAGTGAAATTCAATATCAGGTAATTTTACTTTCTTTAAAGAGAA